>NC_072731.1:101944157-102118336 GCF_026930045.1 Uloborus diversus
CCCCTTCAGCCCCTTCCTTATATACGCCCTTGACATATTATAAATATTATTTATATTGATCTTATGTGAATCGCTTTATAACGTGCCCCAGAGCAGAAGGGGAGACCGGGGTAAGTTGTTACATTCGAATTTGAAATTAACTGCCAGTAGAAACTGACTTTCCTTGCACTAGATGATAGCACTCACCCATCTGTATTCCCTGACTCACTGGAGTGCTTATATTTAGTCGCAGGGAGAGTGCTCAAAGAAAAGGGTTGAGTGAAACATTTTCGCTTTGTAATGATATGTATATATTCATCTTGTGAGCTGTGATGCATATTGACTGCATAAACTGCAGAGTTCCTCGTGTACAATCGATTTGAGGCGCTCCTCAGCAAAATGTAGCAATTTATTTCGAGTATGAATGTTTATTTATAATCACCGCAACTTTATGCATTATCATTAGTCGTCGAATTGCTTGTAAAAAAATGTCAATATTAAGTTAATTATGTTTCTGATTTTATATTTACTTTATAACGGATGCACCGTTTCTTTATTGAAGAAAATGAATTTCGAGAATTATTTAACTATCAATTCCAGTTGAGTGAAACATTTTCGCTTTGTAATGATATGTATATATTCATCTTGTGAGCTGTGATGCATATTGACTGCATAAACTGCAGAGTTCCTCGTGTACAATCCTTCTGAGGCGCTCCTCAGCAAAATGTAGCAATTTATTTCGAGTATGAATGTTTATTTATAATCACCGCAACTTTATGCATTATCATTAGCCGTCAAATTGCATGTAAAAAAATGTCAATATTATTTTAATTATGTTTATGATTTTATATTTACTTTATAACGGATGCACCGTTTCTTTATTGAAGAAAATGAATTTCGAGAATTATTTAACTATCAATTCCAGTTGAGTGAAACATTTTCGCTTTGTAATGATATGTATATATTCATCTTGTGAGCTGTGATGCATATTGACTGCATAAACTGCAGAGTTCCTCGTGTACAATCGATTTGAGGCGCTCCTCAGCAAAATGTAGCAATTTATTTCGAGTATGAATGTTTATTTATAATCACCGCAACTTTATTCATTATCATTAGTCATCGAATTGCTTGTAAAAAAATGTCAATATTAAGTTATGTTTCTGATTTTATATTTACTTTATAACGGATGCACCGTTTCTTTATTGAAAAAAATGAATTTCGAGAATTATTTAACTATCAATTCCAGTTGAGTGAAGCATTTTCCTCTTTGTATGATATGTATATATTCATCTTGTGAGCTGTGATGCATATTGACTGCATAAACTGCAGAGTTCCTCGTGTACAATCGATTTGAGGCGCTCCTCAGCAAAATGTAGCAATTTATTTCGAGTATGAATGTTTATTTATAATCACCGCAACTTTATTCATTATCATTAGTCATCGAATTGCATGTAAAAAAATGTCAATATTAAGTTAATTATGTTTCTGATTTTATATTTACTTTATAACGGATGCACCGTTTCTTTATTGAAAAAAATGAATTTCGAGAATTATTTAACTATCAATTCCAGTTGAGTGAAGCATTTTCCTCTTTGTATGATATGTATATATTCATCTTGTGAGCTGTGATGCATATTGACTGCATAAACTGCAGAGTTCCTAGTATACAATCCTTCTGAGGCGCTCCTCAGCAAAATGTAGCAATTTATTTCGAGTATGAATGTTTATTTATAATCACCGCAACTTTATTCATTATCATTAGTCATCGAATTGCTTGTAAAAAAATGTCAATATTAAGTTAATTATGTTTCTGATTTTATATTTACTTTATAACGGATGCACCGTTTCTTTATTGAAGAAAATGAATTTCGAGAATTATTTAACTATCAATTCCAGTTGAGTGAAACATTTTCGCTTTGTAATGATATGTATATATTCATCTTGTGAGCTGTGATGCATATTGACTGCATAAACTGCAGAGTTCCTCGTGTACAATCAATTTGAGGCGCTCCTCAGCAAAATGTAGCAATTTATTTCGAGTATGAATGTTTATTTATAATCACCGCAACTTTACTCATTATCATTAGTCATCAAATTGCATGTAAAGAAAATGTCAATATTAAGTTAATTTTGTTTTTGATTTGATATTTACTTTATATCGGATGTACCGTTTCTTTATTGAAGAAAATGAATTTCGAGAATTATTTAACTATCAATTCCAGTTGAGTGAAGCATTTTCCTCTTTGTATGATATGTATATATTCATCTTGTGAGTTGTGGTGCATATTGACTGCATAAACTGCAGAGTTCCTCGTGTACAATCGATTTTAGGGGCACATCAACAAAATGTAGCCTATTATTTCGTGTATGAATATTTATTTATAGTCACCGCCACATTTTTCATTGTATCATTAGTCATCAAATTGCATATAAAAAAATTTCAATAATAAGTGAAATATGTTTTTGATTTTATATTTACTTTATATCCAATAAACCGTTTCTAAGAGAATGAATTTCGAGAATTGTTTAATTATCAATTCCAGTTGAGTGAAACATTTTCCGCTTTGTATGATAAGTATATATTCATCTTGCGAGCTGTGATGCATATTGACTGCATAAACTGCAGAGTTCCTCGAATACCATCCATTTGAGGAATTATCAATTCCAGTTGAGTGAAACCTTCCTGGAACAAAGTAATCTGTATTTGATTGATTTAATTTGAAAGTAATAACTTCAGATAAAAATACCTCGATCGCAGAAATAAATTACTTCCTCCAAGCCCTTCCGTACCATTGCAGATGACTATTTAGTCTCTTGTAAGTTTTGACTACATATGAAACCCCCCCCCCCCACTAAAATTTACTGTTATGTGCTGTGTAGGTAATTATTACGGAAATACTGAGCAAAAAGGAGTCATAAATGTTAAATATTTAGATGAAATTAAGTTAATGATCAATTTACATGAGGGGAAATCAAAAAGAAAATGAAAAGGAAAACAAGAATAAATTTAACAGTATCAAATTCTTTTCCAAACCATTATTGAAATGAGATTCCTCATTTTTTTGAAAAATAGTCACAACCCTAAAACTTTCAAAACAGGAAAGCTTCTTGGATTTGGTCTGCACATTTTTTCACCTTTCGTTTTTCTCTTTTATGTCCCATATACGATGTTTGTGTAAATCATATACTATTTCTTATTGAGATATTAAGTCAAGAATATTTAGGAAAACTATGATGAAAAGTTGAAATTTCAGAAATTATTCTGAGTGTCGATCGAACAACAGATATTTGATGGAGCCTGCTTTTTCCAGAGAAGAAATCCTCTTTATTAAGTGACTAAACCGAAGCAGTCGTTAATAAACCGGTAACTTCAAACCAAACTATACAATTACAGCAAACGTGACAGATTTAGGTAAATTAAAAATTTTTGCTCACACATAGTCGAATACACTATGATTTTTCATTTATCTCATAAATAAAAATAAAAAAACATATATAAATGTTTTTCGTTTCAAAATAGCCAAAAAATCGCTTTTATTATTATTATTATTTTATTTTTTTTTCATTTTATTAGAGAATGGCATTCACAACAACAAAATACAGACCGACAAAATCAAAAATTGCGAAATGCCTCAGTGAAAAGCTGAAATTAGCAAAAGGAACGCATTCAACCCCTTCTCGATGGGGTGTCGATTCCTTGGGCCCTCGGGAAACATCGTTATCAGACTATGAAGAAAGGAGGAACTCGCAAGTGGCTCGCATTGGGAAAAAGGGGAGAAAGCTGAAGTGATTTATGGTAGAGTTAATTAGGAAAAATGCCAGACACTGGTATTTTTCAGATTTCTTACTTCAGCGACATCTGCATGAGGAAGTTGGAACTAAATGTCCGTAGATTGAACAAGTTTTTAAAACATCCACACTTTAAAATATAAAAATTGATTAAAATGAACTTTAAAAATTATTATTAAGACCCTCAAAGTCTTATGAATCATCGATGAATGTTTTTTTTTCCAATAGTATTACAGGATTTGTAGTAGGAAGCTAAGTTGCTCAGTTTTTAGTGCGTGTATGGTTGCTATTCTGAAACCGTCGCCAAGCGAGATTTTCATTTAAAATTAATTTAAATTATAAAAACGCAAAATTTTTCTACAATATTATCTCAATCCATTCTAGACTGAAAATCACGTCGTATGCAACAAAGATCGGGAGGCTATTTGCTGTTGATTTTGATTACGGGAGTAGATTGATTTTCCCTTGGCGCCAATCTCTTGGGACAACAGCCTTAAGATTGAAAAATAGTTAATTGTCCAGTCACTTGATATCGATCTATTAGCAGGTCCATAAATCGTGACTAGCTCTGTCAAATGTCGATCGTTTAGCGTTTCTCCGTTAAACTTTGCGACGGTTTTATCAACAATGATTTTGGAGCTACAAGCAATTTCTAAAAAAAATCATACTGCCGAGTTTTTTTAAACTATCGGAACTGTGACAAAGCTTTGATTCTGTAATATTTTCAAGTTCCTAAATTTTTCCAAAAATGTGAAGTTTTATAAACAAATTCAAGAAAAGGAAGAAACTGGGGAAAAAAATTAAAATAATGATAATAATGATAAAAATTAATTAGCTTTTGCAGAAGCGATAATTATTTTTATTTTTGCTTTTTTTTTTTTTTCCCCAAAAATAAGACGACATCCAATGTGCATGTATTGCACCGTAAAACCGCACCATATTGCAACGGTCAAAATAAAATCCACTTATGTTTCAATTTTTTCGCCAGCAAAACTTTTACTGATAAAGCTGCAGGAATGTCAACCCCGGCGAAATTGAGATCGTTCTAAATTCGCGGGGAGGAAAGAGCGCAGTTCATGCTTGGCGATAACTTTTCTGTTTTGCCAAACCTGTTTTAGGGTTGCTTGGTGCGCACTTCGAGTTTGCCCGCGATTTGTGGTAAAAGGGTCATTTCATGTCAAGTGATAAAAAGTTTTTTCATCACATTTTTGGATTTCTTTGAAATTTGGCTAATCGATTGTACCCTTCAAGGAAATTAGAAGTCCAAATTTTTAGATTTTTATTTCTTTTATTTTTTTATTTATAAGACTTTGATTTTTGGAAAAACCTTCTTTTTTTTCATGGATGCTTGAACATAAAATGGACGATAACTCAGCATCAAAGATAGATAGAAAGATTGGGTGAAAAGCATTTTAAAGTACATTAGTTGCTCTTTAATATGATATGCAGCATGACTAATTTTGTAAATATTTTCATTTTTAAAAATTAAAATTTAAATTTTTCAGAAAACATATAAAGAATTTTTGTTTAAAAATTCCCAAAAAATTTTGCGTATTTTATTTTTATTCGTACAAAATTTCAACTTGGGATCTCAATGGGATCATTTTTTTTATGAGTTCTTACTTCCTTTTACAAAAAAGAAAGTATTGTATTCGCAAAAAAAATTTCACTCAAAAATCGGCCTTAACTTTTATTTTGCTCACCCCCGAATGAATGTTGGTTTTTTTTTTCGACTTGACCACACGTGGATATATGCCTAGGAACGTACAGATACCCGAAATATCCATTTCGACGACCCCCAGTTAATTACAACGATTTTTCTCGTGACGTCTGTATGTACGTATGTATGTGCGTATGTATGTGCGTATGTGTGTATGTATCTCGCCTAACTCAAAAACGGTATGTCCTAGAAAGTTTAAATTTGGTACGTGGACTCCTAGTGGGGTCTAGTTGTGCGCCTTCCCTTTTGGTTGCATTCGGGTGTTCCTAAGGGGGTCTTTTGCCCCTTTTTGCGGGGAAATCATTGTCAATTTCGATGTAAACTCAAGTGGTGTTATATTTTGCGATATATCGCCAGTCTTTTGGTCGCCAAGTTTTGTTGCCAACTTGGCGACAAATTTGGCGTCTTTTTTTTTCTTAACCTGGTTTTGATTTGGCCACTGTTGATAACATTTAGAGAGTAAACTATTGAATCACATTAAAACTGTTAATAATGGGAAAATGACATTAAATTGGAGTAAAAGGAAGTCATGTGATGTACATATCAGCTCGTTGAATAAAATTTGACTTAAGAAATAATGATATTTTCCAGATTCTATTTAGTTAAATATAGGGCTCTATTACTGGTGATGGTCTAGTGAGTAGTAAGTAAACATGGCTATGCTTGATATGAGCTGGGATGAACTTGAAGATTTTTGAAGTTCAAACCCGTAAAACGCGATTGTAGGATTTCTTTGTTAAAAGTTATTGCACCTTCAGTTTCTTGAAGTTAATGCTCCGAACACGTAATTTAAGCCAATCATCGACGACAGAAGAAAGAGTCGAAATCACCGAAGATCTTCTAAAATTTCATTGTTAAGACTTCAATTCCGAAACCCATACGCGGGAGATCTCCCAAACCCCCTCCCTCTATAGCATTATTCGAGATCACCTACGATTGCGTTAATGGGAATTTCAATTTCGAAAATTTGCTAGTGGTGCACTCCGAGCCTCTCCTCCCATTAAAATTACCAAAAATCTTCTGAAACTGCGTTTTCTACAACCTAGAAAATATTTCGGGAGAACGCCTCCCTCTCTGTCTTCAACATCATAAAAAAACGACTTTAATCTCATTTTCAGTGCTACAATTACGAAAAATTTCTGCCCGCGAGCCCCTTGAAAACTCCTCCTTCTGTCATTGATGATTGGCTTAAATTACGTGTTCGGAGCATTAACTTCAAGAAACTGAAGGTGCATTAACTTTTAACAAAGAAATCTTACAATCGCGTTTTACAGGTTTGAACTTCAAAATATTTCGAGGGATAGCCCCGGAAACTCTTCTTTCCTTAACGTTACTATGCATCGTCTAAAACTGCATTTTTTGAGCTACAATTAAAAAAAATTTCCAGGGAAGAACCTTTACTGTCACAATAGAGACTACTTTACAATTGCGTATTTGAAGTTCAAATTTCGAAAAATTATCGAGGGATATGACCCACGAATCCCTTCATCCCTTAACATCACTATAGATCGTCCAAAACTGTTTTTCGAACTACAACCTTGAAAAATTCCCCCCCCCCCTTCCAGAAATAATCGAATAAAATGTACTGTTGTATTTTGGTACCTGAAATTCGAAAAATTATCGGGAACTTCCTCTCCCCTCTAACATAAAATATGCATCTAAAACTGCAGTTATTAAACTTCAATTTCAAAAAACTGCCGGGAGGTAGCCCCCTCCGACACTCTCTTTTTCTGACTAAATATTATCCTTCTGATTAAGTACTACATATTGCTGATACTAAAGTCGAGCAACATGAACTCATCTAAACCAGAAGCTGAATCTTCTCTCTCTCTCTCTCTCTGCATATTGAAACATGCGTTTAAAACAATTAAGGGGCTGCCAAATACGTCCACCCCCCCACCCCCCATTTTTTTGACCTAGCAACGACCCTGCTCATCACATCTTCAAATTCTACGTAGCAACCCTCAAAAATGAGTCCCCAGAATAAGATGAAAACCCTGTAGAATTAATAACTCCCCTGAAAATGTCTACAGTGCAGGCTGCGTGTCATGAACCCGTTGTAGGCACCCCTTACAGCGGAAACTGGCAGATTAAAAGCAAAGCATTCGTATCTGAATACTAAACTCTATTTCGGAAGAAAAGTACGAAAGGAATTTTTAATCAAACTATAACACACTTTACAATTTATTAAAATTACGAAAGTGCAACGTGATAGAAAAATTTAAAGCCAGATGAATGTGTGTTAGGGGCGACATTTTGAAGCTTTGCCCCACCTCGGAAAATTCCTAGATCCGGCACTGTCTTTCAGTCGGAACGGAAAATGATTAGATTTTGGCTTTAATCGTCATGATGGAGTGGCACAATTGAATATTTTCTTATTAGGCTTCACTGCTATGCCTCAAAGAGGTTGGTTTCGTGCTGAATTTGCTAGAGGTTCTGCTTTCAAGTCCCTGCCATTTTGTCAGTTTTGTTTAAATTTCACCCATTAGAATATTTTAAATACTTCTTACTTTTTTTTTCAAAGAAAAAAAAAAGACTAAAATTACGAAAACAAAATAATAGTAATAAAAACTAAAAAAAAAAGGAAGAAAAGAGGGGGGAGGGGAAACAGCGCTTTTGTAAAAACATAGCTAAAATATTTAAAAAAAAATAAAATTCGAATTTTAAAATTTTATTTTACAGCGGCAAAATATCCTTCAACTAATTTTATTTTTGAATGAGCTCAGGCCCGTCATTTCAAAATTTTCCTACGGGGGGGGGGGGGGGTCAAAGAGCATGGTACTCAATGTCTAATCAATCGAAAATAATCAAAAACCACGCCCACATACATATAAATACATTCATTTCTCAAAGCCGGGGGTGGGAGAATTGTCACCACCTGAACACGGCTAATGACGGACCTGAATGAGCTAAAAATAATAACAAAATCATTGACCAATCAAGTAAAGTTATAATGTTAAAAAAAGTGGGGAGTGCATGGTGCATGATTTCAGTCGTCTTACGTTTCTTATCGTTCGCTATCTGTTAATAACAATGTACAATTCTTATAAAAATAGAAATAGCGATAGAGCTAACCTTATACTAAATACAACACTTCAACGAAACTAATTTTGCAGACGACCTAAAAGTCCCACAAAATGAAGTTTTTTTCCCCGACATTTCCTAAAAACTCAACACTGCTGCAGAGTTGGCTTTAAAAATATATATATGATAAACATATTACTGACTTACTTCAATATCAGGTGGATCTCTGCTTAAATAATTTCCACTTGACATCGGCATTTTTCTTCTCACAACTTTCTTCTAACAACTGATCCAACTCAAGTGATGAATAAAATCGTGAAGCGATAACAGAAGAGAGATAAACCGATATCATTCAAAAGAAATTGCCTTCCATAGCAGTAGATTATTTATTTAACTTTTTGATTTTTTGTCGCTGGTTCAATAAACATTAATTGTACCTCCGAAGGAATCAAAATTTATAAGGACGCTAACGATTTCCGGTTTCATTCAGAAAGTAAACTGTAGAGAAAAGGAACATATCGGTTGCCAAATCGAAGGCGATAGCGACTAGCTCAGCTGGCGAGGATAATCGCAGCTGATGTACAGAATGAAACTTAGAAACGGAGAGAATTAAAACCGAAGGTCAACGAAGCAAATATTACATCAGAGAGGGGAAGTACAAACGATCATTTATTGCTTGAATACGTACGAGATAGAAAACTCTCTCTTTCGTTCGAAGGTTGCTTCAGTGAAAGTTAAGTCTCAAAGCTGTTTATGTAATACTTTATTCAGGGGTGCCCACCCCCTCTAAGAGCAAGGGCACACCAATCTAAATATTGCGAAGACCCCCCTCCCCAAAAAAAATGTGAAAATACCCCTTAAAACACCCCCCTAAAAATTTCAATGGCGCAGTCTGCGCCATGATCCTCCCCACCCCAGACGGAAAATGGAAGAAGGGATCCCGATGGGGTGACAGTGGGAAAGCGTCACAGTGATCTCCTAATATGGAGGTCACTGTGACCTACCAAATATTTTCCACATTCGACAAATTTTATCTGGCGATTCGGCAAATTTGGGGAGATAATTACGATTTTTGCATGTCCGAATGAACCTTTTCATATGATCTGCATGTGTGCATACCCGAACTGTATCGTTGGGCAAAATGTGAAGTTCCCTTCTGCAAACTGAGAAATTTTTCCCAAAAAATTAAGTTCAGTGCGCCATTGAATGCGAGTTGAAGAGGTTTCAAGGTATAGAAATTTTGGAAGGATATGTAATGAATGAGCAATTGGAACCAAGCTATGCCTTCGGACCAGAACTTTCTTCAATTTGAACTGAAAATAGTATTGATCAGGAGGTTTCAAAATACAGAAGGTTTTGGAGAATATAATGAATGAGCGATTGGAACCAAAACGCTATGCCTTTGGACCAGACGTTACTTCATTGAATCGAAAATAGTATTGATCAGCCGCGAAAAACGAATAAAGTGCTCTTTTGAAACACCCGATTACAAATAAAAAGAGGGGTACACCACCAACTCCGTCATTTCAAATTTTTCCAGGGGGTCAGTGGGGTAGCCAAGGTGAGTGTCTAAGGGGTTTGGTGTCCCTCCCCGAAACGGGTAAGAAAATTTAAAAAATAAGAAGACAATTTGTTTCACATATAATTTTCCTGTTTGTATACATAAGAAAACTCGAATTTCAATGCACGCAAATTTAAACTGGAACCCTTACAAGTGAAAATTTGGCTACGTTACTGCAGTGAGGAAGGAGGAGGGGTCAGAGGGTGTACATGTATCCAATGCATATGATACTGAAAAACCGCAAAGAAATCTGCCCATGCAATTGGAAATACAGTGAAATTTCTATGAGAGATTACCTGTATATATCGATCACTACCATTAACGTCAATTTTTCAATGCACTGATTTTCCCTCTTATGTCTTATCTAACCAGTGTTAAAAATCCATCAAGAGAGACCATCTAAACATCTTCCAAATGAAAGGCAAATTGCAAAACGGAAGATAAGACCGTTTCCGATAAAACGACAAAAAGTACTTTTAAACAAAAAAAAAAGAAAGAAAAAAATCTTTATTGTTAATACAAAAACATACTACATAAACTACATTCGACACACTCAAAATCATTATCAAAAAGCTCCATATTTACTTCAATGGGAAGTAGAAAGTTAAATCGTCACATTCGAGGCACTGATGAGTCGTTATTTTCTGTTTTTAACCGACTTCAAAAAGGAGGCGGTTATCAGTTCATACCGTATGTATGTTTTTTTTTTTTGTTTTTTTTTGTTTGTCCACTCATAGCGTCTCACCTAGTGAACCGATTTTGATGATTCTTTTTTTAATGGATAGGGGATGGCTCAACTTAGGTCCCATTACTTTGTTTGACCATATTTGTTCTTTAGAAAAAAAGTTATGGGCAAAAAACAGTAAATTTTATGCAATTAAAATGATATTGTAGCGAAGTTCGCACTTTTCATTCGTGGATAACGGTGGCTCAGTGGTAGAATTCTCGCCTCCCACACGAGCGACCCGGGTTCAAATCCCGACTAGGATAAAGTGAATTTTACTAAAATTTTGTTTCTACTGTTTCCCGTATTTTCTCGAATGTTCTATTAATTTCTGTATCTTTCCAAGTCTGGAAAGTTCCAGCACTTTCTCAAGTTGTATATAAGGAGATGTAACGTTCATTCGTGGTTCTGAATAAAGATCTCGAGTTGAGAATAACGAGTATTCGCTTCATTTGGCTTTCACATTGTCTTCGCTATCTTCATCTACGCAATATTATGAAACTCATTGTTATAAAAGTTTGGTGCCATATAACAGTAACATTAATAGTAATTGTAATGATAATTTTGAATAAAGGCTTTTCTAAAGCAATACAGTGATATAGAGCCGAACTTCTTACTAGGTAACTTCTTACTTTTACTGAAATATCTACATTTACACTAAAAAGAATGAAATAAAAAATTTTTGAAAAAAAAAAAAAAAAATAGAACCGACTTCAAAATTGCTCTAAAAAGTGAAAAATAATTTTATTCTTTAAACACCATCGATAATACTTTTAAACATAATTTTTGAAGTTGGCGCAAAAACAAAAAGTGAAATCCATTGTAACCATGCTTCGTTCATATTTTTATCAAAAAATCATCCAAAGTTAGGAACGGAACAGTTATATCGTTACTCAAATATGCTGTCATCAATGCGTAATGCATGTGGTAGTGAAGAAACTAGACCTGGTAAAATTTATACTTGTAGTTGAGTTATGGCTGTGAATGATTTTATCGATCGTTTTTGCGCCAACTTCAAAAATTATGTTTAAAAGTACTAGCTGCGTGCCCGGCGTTGCACGGGCTACTTAAAAAATGTAAGAGCAGTCCAGTTGATGCTTTTTTAGTACACTGACACTAGTTTCTAACGCGTTAAGGAATAAATAAATGCACGTAAAGCAAGGTTTGCAAAACACCAGTAAAACATATTTTTGCCAAAACACCTCATCAACGTTAATCTATCGTTATCAATGATACAAGTTATGAGTACATTTTCAGTCAGCACAAAAGGGGAAAATATATGCATTATCAACTATAATCTTTACTCACGTTAAACTGAATTACATCTGATAGACTATATCGGAAATATTTATGCACAATAACAATCCGCTTTTTACATAAAATAGTCTACTACCCGGCGTTGCCCGGGTGTTTATTAATGCAACATACCACTCAGATAAATATTTGGATGGATTCTATCCACATTGTCGTACAAGAATTACATCAATCCGTTTTCCAGGTACAAACCCTCAAAGAACTCAAATAACTTGTAAATCACTCATTTACTTTACGACGTGCACGGTCCTCCTCGAAAATGAAAGTTATGTCATGTGACGCGTATTTAACAATCAGGCTTGAACAAAAAAAAAAAAAAAAAAAAACAGGAAAATTTTGCTGCAGATTACGGCAAAATAATCGAAAAGTAAACAACTTAAACACCCTGATTACAGGAAAAGCCTTAAAACAAAAGCCTAATTTTATTTCTTTATATTCGAGAAAAAAAATTGCAACAGATGTTTCTTTTCAATGATTTTCTTCACGCTGTAAATTTTAATAAAAGCGTTCATCCGGAAAGTTGAGTTGAAGCACTGAATAATAATTTGAATGGAGGAAAGCCTTCGAAAAATATGGATTTTATTTTGAAATCTAAGAGTCATAATTAATAATTTTTAATTGATATCTCCGCTAATTATTATCGGAGGATTATGTTAAATAGCCAAACATGAAGACGGGAAGATGACGAATCCATCGATACCTGGTTCGATGGTCAGTTCACTGTCGTTCGGGAGAAGAAGCTTGGACATAGATAGATAGATAGATAGATACTCAGATTTTATATGTATAAGATTATCGATGGTGTTTAAAGAATAAAATTATTTTTCACTTTTTAGAGCAATTTTGAAGTCGGTTCTATTTTTTTTTTTTTCTTCAAAAATTTTTTGGTTAGAGTTCGAGCATATATGAATGTGCAGAATATACAAGACAGGATCATATCTGCTTCGCGGTACTTCCGATTCTTCAGTCTATTTTGCTAGGACTATCAAACCAAAGGGAAAAATGGCGATACACAGCGACATTTTGCTTTTTGAATTCGTGAACTACATAAATTAGCATTTCCAGAACAATTAAAACAACTTTTTTATATTAAATAAACTACAGTGAGTCACAGACAAACAAAATTTTCTGTAAAATATATCAGGCAATTTCGACAAGACTTTTGTTATAACTGTTGCTACTTTAGCTTGTTGATAACAAACTACTTACTAATAACACTTTATCATCAGTTATGCTTTCTGATGACGATTGAATCACGATCTAATGAATTTTTGCTATGCTATATAGAAAAATGGAGGGTTATCCTCATTGGTTTACGTGCCCTTATTTGGCACACTCTGACCTTATTAGTACAATAGTAAGTTTTTTTTTTGGGGGGGGGGATTTATTAACCATGGTTGTTGTTGTTACACAGTAAAATGATTGTAATGATATATCATTAAATACTCAATTGAAGAGTATGCAATTATTCTATAGAGCAGAGCTGAATAATAAATAATTTGACTTGTTTTTCTTTGATGTACAGTCATACTTCTCTCGCTCGTGGCGTAGTCAGGATCGTGGGAGGAAGGACAAGTCCTGAGGCTAACTTTGATGCCGTTAGGAAAAGAGTTAGGGCTTGGAGGATGATTTTAGAAACCCTTTGACATTAAGTTTTCAAATACGCAATTTCAGGATATATGTAGAGACGTTATTGGAGGAGGGAGGGGGGCATTGTTCAAAGTTGAAGGCCTTAAAAAGGCTTTTAGGCTATATTTGGTGACGTAATTCGAGGAAGAGAGGGTTCAATGGAGGCTCTAAAAACTCAATTATAAGCTATCTTAGGGATTTTTTAGGGGAGGAGTAGGATATTCGGGAGCTCTTCTTGATAAAAACATTTAAAGGTCATGTTTAGCTACGTTAGATGAGGGAGAGAAAGGAAGTTTTCCTATCAAAAATAGTTTGAAATTGAAGTCTCGAAAACGGCCCCTTAGATGACACCAGCAGGGACGGAGCTTGGAAATCGGGTCGGAACGTTTCAAAAAGGGGGGGGGGGGCTGAGTCTTTCTCCTGGCTGCTCCACTTTTACTCCCACTGACGATGTGGGGACACACATGTATTACACAATCAACCAAGCCCGCCGCTAGGCATCTGAGCGTCCGCGTGCTAGGCGAACTATGCCCCCCCCCTCTCTTTATATAGCTGGTTCACCAAAAAAAGGGGAGTACTAGGGGGTTGCACGTAAAGCTTTTTTTTGAGGGGGGCATAGAGCTATATTACTGACTCGTATAATACTGTCCACGGTTTTGGATGGTTAATGACCTCCCGTATCCACCCCTGACTTGTTAACGTTTGCCTTTTTTTCGTGTATTAGGGAAGGGTAATTAATTGGCACAGGGGGGGGGGGCGTCACAGCATCATTTAAAGAATTTTTACTAGGCAACACAAGTTTAACATCCTTCCCAATAATTTTCTCTTTTCTTAACAAACGTGCGTATAATCGTCGCCTCAAAGCAGCGGCAGGATATATTAGTGTTGTTCCTGTAATTAGATGTGTAACTGTTGCTCTGAGGCGTATATATATACATATATATATAAGTATATATAGATATATATAGAGAGAGAAAGAGAGAGATCCGTCGCGAAATCAAAAAAGTAGGAGGTGCAAGGAACTAACGGTTCCTTAATTATTTCAAGTGAGCGTATCCTAAATACAGAGAAAGATAAGTTTCAGCTTTTGTTTTAAGAGGATGCCGTGAATAGATCTAAATATCGGCTATATTAACACTCATTGAAAGTGCAATATTAACTCCAAAAGAAGGGGGCTCCGGGGGCTTCTCCCCCGGAAAAGTTTTGAATTTGTAGTCTTAAAAACGCATTATAGAGGAGCTTTGGTAATGTTAAGGAAGGAGACGTTCGGTGGCGCTCCCCTGTCTATTTTTCGAAATTGTAGCTCTAAGAATGCAGTTTTAGACGATCTCTGATAATGTTAGAGGGAGTAGAGATCTGAGGGCGCATCTCAGAAAATTTTCCTAACTTGTAATCTTAGAAATGCATTCTAACTGTCATTCGTAATATTAAGGGCCTGTTTCTCACAATTGAAACCTTAAAAAAAAATTTTGAAAAAAAATAGAACCGACTTCAAAATTGCTCTAAAAAGTGAAAAATAATTTTATTCTTTAAACACCTTCGATAATACTTCTAAACATAATTTTTGAAGTTGGCGCAAAAACGATCGATAAAATCATTCACAGCCATAACTCAACTACAAGTATAAATTTTACCAGGTCCAGTTTCTTCACTACCACATGCATTACGCATTGATGACAGCATATTTGAGTAACGATATAAATGTTTCGTTCCTAAGTTTGGATGATTTTTTGATAAAAATATGAACGAAGCATGGTTACAATGGATTTTACTTTTTGTTTTTGCGCCAACTTCAAAAATTATGTTTAAAAGTATTATCGAAGGTGTTTAAAGAATAAAATTATTTTTCACTTTTTAGAGCAATTTTGAAGTCGGTTCTATTTTTTTTCAAAATTTTTTTATTTCATTCTTTTTAGTGTAAATGTAGATATTTCAGTAAAAGTAAGAAGTTACCTAGTAAGAAGTGCGGCTCTATATCACTGTATTGCTTTAGAAAAGCCTTTATTCAAAATTATTATTACAATTACTATTAACGTTACAGTTATATGGCACCAAACTTTTATAACAATGAGTTTCATATTGTCGCGTAGATGAAGATCGCGAAGACAATGTGAAAGCCAAATGAAGCGAATACTCGTTAGTCTCAACTCGAGATCTTTATTCAGAACCACGAATGAACGTTACATCTCCTTATATACAACTTGAAAAAGTGCTGGAACTTTCCAGACTTGAAAAGATACAGAAATTAATAGAACATTCGAGAAAATACGGGAAACAGTAGAAACGAAATTTTAGTAAAATTCACTTTCTCCTAGTCGGGATTTGAACCCGGGTTGCTCGTGTGGGAGACGAGAATTCTACCACTGAGCCACCGTTATCCACCGATGAAAAGAGCGAACTTCGCTACAATATGTTTTTAATCATTTAATATGGAAATTTACTGTTTTTTGCCCATAACTTTTTATCTAAAGAACAAATATGGTCAAACAAAGTAATGGGACCTAAGTTGAGCCATCCTCTATCCATTAAAAATAGAATCATCAAAATCGGTTCACTAGGTGAGACGCTATGAGTGGACAAACAAAAAAAAAAAAAAAAACATACATACGGTATGAACTGATAACCGCCTCCTTTTTGAAGTCGGTTAAAAACGGAGATACTATTTCCAATTATGTTAAGAATAGGGAGGTTCGGGGGATCTACGTCGAATTTTTCTGCAATTTTAGAGCTAAAAACGCAGTTTTTAATACGATATTTTCTTGATATTACGCGGAGAGATTCGAGAGCATAAACCAGGAAATTTTTCTAATTTGCAGTCGTAAAAACGCATTCTAATTATCTTTAGCAGTGGTAGGGGAGAAGAGGTTTTGAGCACTCTCTTGGAAATTGTTTGAAAATGTAGTTCTAAAAATGCTGCTTTAGATGATCTTTTGTGATCTTAAGAGAAAGAGAATTAAAGGCCCATCCCACGAAATTTTTCGAATTTGTAGACTGAAAACCATTCTAGACTATTTTTGGTAAGGTTAAGGGCTAAAAAGATTCTGAGGTCTACTCCCAAAATTTTTTCGAAATTGAACTCTTAAAATTGCGAATGTAGGCAATCCATGATTCATAAGTAACTTATAGAGGACCGGCAATTTTTCGAAATTGAATCTCCAAAAGCGTAGTTATTGAAGACTTTCCAATGATGTTAGCCCCCCCCCCCCCAAAATGCAACCTACTTAAGTAATAACATATTTTGATATTTACGTATTATTGCAACCAGACCTAATTAGGCCATGTTTTGCAAATCTGCTTTATGGATTATTACTCGTCCATCTTATGATATTTTTGTTCTTAAAATTGGAATAGAAAAAGAACCACATCGAATTTTCAAAAAATCGATTCGAGGTGCATACCCTCATGCTACAAACTAACTTTGTGCAAAATTTCATGAAAATCGGTCGAACGGTCTAGGCGCTATGCGCGTCACAGAGATCCTGACAGACAGAGGGACTTTCAGCTTTATTATTAGTAAAGATTATATGTATGCAGGGCAGTCCCAAGGGAGGGGGCGAGCGGGGCAATCGCACCGAGCGCCACGAAATGAGGGGGCGCCTCAAGGCGCCCCTCGTTTCGACGGAACACGACGACATTCACACGAAATGAGGGGCGCCCTTCCGCCCTTCGTATGAAATGCCGCGATAAAATTAGGGGCGCCTTGCGGTGCCCCCTCATTTCAGGTATCATAGATACGTAGCCATAGACACACAAAATAGAGAACCATTGCAATGATTCTCTACTTTGTCCTATGGCACGAAAATATTCCTGTCTCTCAGTCTCCAAAATATTCGTTTCTTTTGTATCATTGAAACAGATACAAATTACAAATTCTGAGAATATAACTGTTTAGAATCAAACAAAAGGCACTTCTCATTTATCTAGTTCTCACCAAATTTGCTTGAGTTCTGCCCCTGAGTGACGTAACTAGAAAATTTTCTTAAAGGGGCACATTGAAAAAAAAAATTTTTTTTTTGATTGGATAGGAAAAAAGATCACAAGGTGTCCGGTCAAAATTTTGAAACTTTTAGTTTTAAAAACGCAATTTTAGCCTTTAAACGCAATTATAGGCCATGTTTATTGACGTTAGGGCAAGGGAGGGAGCTCAGAGACTGTTTTCGATCGATTAATTTTTTAAAAATAGATTGAAATCAGTTCCTTCTCCCCCTGCAAGTTTTCGAAATTATTATTATTTCTAAACAAGATTTTATGGATAGGAAGATCTGGAGCATTTCCCTGAAAAATTGCTCAAAATTATGGTTCAAAAAAATTAAGCAGTGTTTTACTTTAGGGGCTTTCCCATTTAAATTTTTTGTAAGTGTCGTTTGAAAAACGCATTGCTTGTGATATTAAAGAAAGGCGGCATGGGGGCCCTTGCACGAATATTTTCTTAAACTCAAGTCTTAAAAGCAATTTGTGAGGCCATATTTTTTAATATTAAGGTCAGTGATTTTTCGAAATTAGAGCTCCAAAAACGCAATTCTGAGCGATTTTCGGTGTTGAGTATTTGTGGGCTTCTCCCTAAAACTGACAAATATTTGATGCAAAAGAATAACATCTTTGTTTATAACATATAAGAAAGTTGATATTAAATTGGTACAAGTAAAACCAAAAAATTATTGAAAAGAATCATTGGATGAGTGAAGAGATCAAAATTTAATTTCGATGTAATTTGCTTCGATAAATACATTTTCTATTTATAGTTAGAAAATTATTTATTCGTGTTCTTAGTTTGATCAATATGAATAACCAATTCAGTTCTAATTATTTGTTTTTTATCTAGTGGGATAACATTTTCCTTGTTAAATATTTGGATTGTTAACATTTCCATTTTTCGAAAAGTTCTGGGGCATTAATGTTTTACAAATACAGTGTAAAACCTGTGAAGTTGACCACCCTTGTAAGTTGACCACCTGCCTAAGTTGACCGCTTTTTTCAGGCACGGAATCAGCCCTTATCACATAAATCAACTTCTGTAAGTTGACCACTAAAATAGTGCACCGCAAGGGGTCAACTTACACAGGTTTCACTGTACTAAAAACAGATTCATTGCTTGTGTTTTAATTTGTAATATGCATAGCCCTTTGATTGTTCTGTTTATCACTATGTAAAAAATTCAAGTATGTATTACGCACTGATGTTATAACTCACTTGATTTTTCTGTGTGTATAGGGGGGGGGGGGGCGCCAGGAACCTTTCGTCCCGGGCGCCGTCAACTCTTCAGACGGCCCTGTATGTATGATTATCAATAACATAAAAAAAAATTTTGAAAAAAAAAATAGAACCGACTTCAAAATTGCTCTAAAAAGAGAAAAATAATTTTATTCTTTAAACACCATCGATAATGCTTTTAAACATAATTTTTGAAGTTGGCGCAAAATTAAAGCGTAAAATCCAGTGTACCATGTTTCGTTCATATTTTTTTCAGAAAAGCATCCAAAGTTACAAACGAAACATTTATCACGTTATTCAAATATGCTGTCATCAATGCATAATGTATGTGATAGTGAAGAAACTGGTCCTGGTTAAATTTATAGTTGTATTTGAGTTATGGCTGTGAATGATTTTATCTATCGTTTTTGCGCCAACTTCAAAAATTATGTTTAAAAGCATTATCGATGGTGTTTAAAGAATAAAATTATTTTTCTCTTTTTAGAGCAATTTTGAAGTCGGTTCTATTTTTTTTTCAAAATTTTTTTATTTCATTCTTTTTAGTGTAAATGTAGGTATTTCAGAAATAATAAGAAGTTACCATCACGAAACTTCACATTTTTTTCTTAAAAATGCTCCATACTAAAAAAAAAAACTATTGACAGGCGTTAAACTTTAAGCGATTGGCACTAAAAACTTATCTTTGTTCCTCTCTCGAAATCATGCGTAGTTAATTCAATTATAACCATTTAAGTATTACGTTTTTCCTAACTAATTTACATTCCACAGCATCTAAGTTGCTCATGATGCAATCCTATATTTTCTTACTTAGTCCCGATCATCTGTTATCGGCATAGATGATAACGCTAAAATTCTACAGAGTAGTTGAGTCAAACCTAATTGTAGCATTGTGAAGGCTAAGCAGATCCTAATCACTGCATCACCCTCGCTTCCAGGTTAGGTTTACCCCTACTATGGAGCAATAGCACTGAAGAAAGGAAGATTTTGATAATTCACATAGGGTTACTATAAATCAGCAGGGTTACTAAAATAAAATTATTTACGCCAAAAATGAGACGACAGCGCCAGATTCCCCATTATCAAAATATCCCTTGAAGAAATTTGATGCTTGCTTCAAAGAAGCCTTCATTCAAAATTATCATTACAATAGGGAAGTTTTCGATTTTTCAATTTTATTTTTATATGATAGAGTAACATGTATGAACATCATAGGTGAAAAAATTTTTGCGATACGATAAGTAGTTTTTTTTAAATTAATTTTTAAAGTTCAAGCGCCTGAGACGTCAGATGGCATAGGAAGTGACGTCCGATAGGAGAGAAACGCTAGCGAACCGGTTCCCATGTCATGGGAGAAATCGAAGAACGTGCATCGACTTCGAAGATGAAACGTAAAAGGCTTATCTCCTCGCGTTTCTGGAACATTAAACCTCTCATCCTCTCGGAAATATTCGAATTTCACCATTGATATTATTTGAGGAAGATTATTTAGATTGTACTTTAACGAATCCGGCCTCCATAATGTGTTCAAAAGGATTATTGAATTTCTAAAAAATAAAAATATCAGCGCGCTCAAAATGTCCCTAGCGAAAACAAGGGATCTTCGGCGGAAGGCTTCCCATTCGCGCCCTGTGACGTAGGCTCGTGACGTTTCAGAAGAGCGCACTTTTGCGCGTGGATTTTTAAAAATTCATTAAAAATCAACCACGGTGTTTTAAAATTCGGCGATGGTGAATTTTTTAGTTTTGAGGGTCAATTAACAATATGCAATAGCCCAAAATATGAACATTTAATAGGTTGCAACTTCCCTATTACTATTAATGTTACTGTTATAGAGCACCAAAGTTTTATAACAATGAGTTTCCTATTGTCGCGTAGATGAAGATAGCGAAGACAATGTGAAAGCTAAATGAAGCGAATACTCGTTAGTCTCAACTCGAGATCTTTATTCAGAACCACGAATGAACGTTACATCTCCTTATATACAACTTGAGAAAGTGCTGGAACTTTCCAGACTTGGAAAGATACAGAGATTAATAGAAGATTCGAGAAAATACGGGAAACAGTAGAAATGAAATTTTAGTAAAATTTACTTTGTCCTAGTCGGGATTTGAACCCGGGTTGCTCGTGTGGGAGGCGAGAATTCTACCACTGAGCCACCGCTATCCACGGATGAAAAGTGCGAACTTCGCTACAAAATCATTTAATAGGGAAATTGCATAAAACTTACTGTTTTTTGCCCATAACTTTTTTTCTAAAGAACAAATATGGTCAAACAAAGTAATGGGACCTAAGTTGAGCCATCCCCTATCCATTAAAAAAAGAATCATCAAAATCGGTTCACTGAGTGAGACGCTATGAGTGGACAAACAAAAAAAAAACATACATACGGTATGAATTGATAACCGCCTCCTTTTTGAAGTCGGTTAAAAAGTGATACACGTGATAAAAATACGGAATAACATAAGATTTCGTCAAATTTTGCCTGGCAACATAAAAAATATTTCAAGCATCTATTAAATAGCTTTAAGATATAATAATAGTGCAATTTGAGTAAAGCTTGGAATGGTTTTGGAACTTCTGAAAGGGATTAAAACTATGAGATTTAAAAAATAATATTTACATCCAACTATAGTGCGATAAGAAATTACTTGAACATATGAAACGTTTAACTACGGTTTTAGTGCTATGGGTTAGTGCCCCTTGTGCCCATGACCGTATCTCGCCCTGGAAACATGTACATCAAAGTACAAGGCTCTGATTTCTCTTACAGCTCAGGGCGTATACTTTCGCGCCTGAGCCCCCCCCCCCTCTCCCCCATACATACTTATACAAAAATAAAGCCAATTATTATCAACAATCAAGATATTTTCATATCTTAATTGTTGATAATAACCAATTTTAATCATTACATAACTGAGCATGTTACTTTCGTGTATCATAAAAGACAGGATTTAAATCAAATGTAACATTAGCTTTAATTCCTGTCTTTATGTGTTGGCATTTTGAAAAACTATTTAAGAAAAATACTTAATAAAAATGAAAAAAATAAAACTGAATTGAAGCTTAGTTTATGACGCTCCCTCTCATATCTTGGCGCCCCGCTCGCCCCCCTCTTCGGAATGCCCTCTGTTCACTTATGTTAAGTAAATTAAGTTGCATTGCAGCTATGAAAAATTGTCCCCTATTTTTTTTTTCCAAAATCCATCCAAAATTTTGGGGGTGCACCCCCTGGCACCCCCGTAAATCCGCCTACGTGCGCGTGCCCGCAGCGAATGTATCTGCACAGCAGCGAATACATCCACCGAACGCGCGGGTGTATATCCTACCTTGTAATAATTTTTACAATCTACATAAGTATCAAATCAATTTTAAACGAATTAGAAGTAAAGATATGACTTTTACTTCTCATTCGTTTCTAATTGATCTTTAAATGATCTAATCTTTACCTTTTATTTAAGAATTTTTACGATTATCGGACGACATGCAACTCCGCGGAAAATGTATCCACACGTCAACTGATGTATCCGCGCATGGCGTGTGTCTGCATAATCTAGCTCTGCCGATCACCCTCGCGTAATTTTGAACTCTGCGTGTCGAGAGGGCGGATAGAGGTCTTATCTAGAGGTGCCTTTTCGTTGTGAATACACAAATACTATTGGAGACTAATATGCTAGTTTGGAGGGAGTGGGGACATACGGACCTGCTTCGTAAATTGTTCGAAATTGAAATCTTAAATACCCAGGTAATCTTTAGAAATAGCGATAGGTTAAGATAAATATTACGATTTGGGCCCCTTCCCCACGGAAGATTTTTAAACAGAAGTCCTAAATAAAGCCCTCGATCCGTATCTTAAGTGGCGACACGCTCTAGCGCAGCGTCCGCCTTTTTGTGTCGTTCCGCAACTTTCTCACTATCTCAACAGTAGAAAAATACAGAGTTTCGCTCATTGAAAAGTACCTTTTTATCAACGAATGTTTACAGATTTTTAATCGCAACTTATGTAATTGATAATATACATACAAAAATGTTGAATTTTACCTTCGTAAAATATTTTTTTTTATTATTAAATCGAATATTAGTAAAACGGTGTTTTTAAGAAAATTTCGACCATTTTTAAGAGTAATTTCTTTTTTCCCTCCATATAGACTTTCTGAGTTACAAATTACTTGAAGTGTTTTAAATATGCGTTTTATTATTAGAAAGTTGGTGTAGTAGAACCAGGGGCGGATACAGAAAAATCTCTCGGAAGGGACCCGGGAAATTGAATAGCATCTCATCCTTCCCCTGCCACATACGATGTTTCATAACAAAGATTTTATTACTTTATTTCAAAATGTTTCTTTTTTTTAAATTTTTTAAGGATCCCTTAAACTAATGATCCACTTCTAAGTACATACATATTATGTACCAATATACTTTGAATGTTGACGTAAAACATCTTTAACGTTTCAAGCCAATTAAATACTTAACCATAATAATGTTACCGAAATGCTATACAATTAGCGGTTTTAATTTTAGGAACAAAAATTGAGGGCAAGGTTATTCAATAAAAAAATATACCCATACCTCATTTCAGGCACGTAGCTAGAACATTGTTAAGGGGGGGGGGGGGGTCCAAGGTTGCACGAACTTCAAAAGAGGAGGCATGCTAAAGCAGAACTAGTAGTTGATAATTACACAAGACTAAGATAAATTCAATTAAAACTGATCATTATAATATGATAATTAACTAAAATTAATTAAATAATTGAAATTAATAGAGTCTTTAGTTAAAATTAGTTAACAAAAAGTTAATATGTTAAGTGGAAAATTAATTATTGTCAGTTCGTAAATTAACATTAAACTGAAAGTTATCACATACAAAGTTTCCAAATATGGGTGAACCTCTGTCCTCCTGAAAATAAGTGATATATTTTCTATTAATAAAAAGGGCACAATAAAAGAAAAACGGAAAACGAAAACTGTTCTAGAAATTACTTGGAAAATGCATGCGATAATTTAATAAAATATTAAAGCTTTGTAATATAGTTCAACAAAATATGTACATTTGTACTTATGCCATTTTATTTGAAAACTAGAAAGTCACCCGTCAAGGCATGACGGGTGAAAATTGCTTCAACTCTTCTCCATTTGAACGAAGCAATTGCCTGTTTGGTGATATTTTGATAGTTGAAATTTTAACTCTAACACCAGTGGATTAACCCTAAACTCCAGTAGATACATAGGCGGATTTAGGACTGAGTTCCTGGGGGGGGGGGGCAGGATTTTTTTTTTTTTTGAGCAACATTTTTATAACTCCCCCCCCCCTCCCATGTTTTTGTCAATGCTTTACTTTTTTGTGTTGTTTTTATTAATGTGTGTTTTCATGTTGTCCTTTTTGAATTGACCTTAAGAGAGGGGGCTGATATCAAGAGAGTGACACAGGGCTCCCTTTTAAGTGGGAAATAGAATATCTCTTATTTTAGGGGTCCCGGGGGTTTCTCCCCCGGAAGAAATTTTGTAAAATGGATATAAAATTCTGCATTTTGAAGCCTTATAAAGGTTAATGGGACAGACAAAGAAAGTGATAACTAGATTATACAGTTTTACAGTATTGTTCAAACTTTGTAAGAAACAGCCATTTTAAGTTTGAAAGAAAAAATAAACTATAGATTTCTCATTACAACAACCTTTTTTTAATTATAATAAATGCAGAAAAAGAAAAGGAATAGAGGTAGTGTATGATTTTTTTTTCGGGCTAAACAGATTAACAATATGCAGTAGAAGTAAGATGAAAGCAATCAATGCTAAAAAATTTCCAAAATACTGCATTAGGGATTGAATATATAGGAAGATATGAAACATATGAGTCACAAAAATTTATTTCGAATAATATGTTACAAACACAAGAACCATGATTTTTACATTTTTAATGCAGGATGTGGCAAGGACTGAATTTGACAAATTTTGGCATTCCTCTTCCTCTACCATTTGTTAGAAATTTTAAAATTTAAGATTTGTAGCCACATGTTTCCAAACATTCAAAGTGTTCAAGCACTTGAAAATAAAATTAGTTTTTTCAACCAATTTTCATTTTTTAAGGAACGAATCATGCAATTTGTTTTTGGGAGTTAGGGACCCACTTCAAAGCATGGGCCCTAAGCAATAGCTTGTTTATCTTATAGGCAAATTCAGCCCTGTTTGTTGTAATTCACTCTTACCTGCAGATTTTTGCTTGATTTTCTTGTAATTTTTACAAAAATTCCTCAGTTTTCACAATTAAAGGATTTTTACGATTTTACCAATCTTTGTTAGGGTTTATTTAGATTTTTATAAAATTTTACACAAATTTTCCAAAACTTTTGATGACTCAATTATTTAGATTTCAATAATGACAAGGACTGACTCACTTAGACTTAGATGATTATGACTTACCTTACTTTTTAAACAGTATTTATAAAGTAAGTAAAATAGTACTTTCCCACTAAGTAAAAAGATTCAATTAATCAGAACACTCAGATAACTAAAATTTATTCAGTTTGTGTTAGAATTAAATTTCTCTCTCTCTCAAAAAAAAAAAAAAAAAAGGCGGGGGGGGGGGGGGAACTATTTTTTAGAATCTCTCAAAAAGCCAATTAATCTACTAAGAACATAAATATTATGCACAAATCCGCTTTAAATGTGGACACAAATCATAACGAGTAGATCGTTCTGTTAGCGCGAATGGGGGGGGGGGTCCTCCCCCATTTGCTTTAGGTTCTAATTTGTTAAAATAATCGTCGAGTATTATTGAGTGTTGCAGCTTAATGTATAGCTTGTTTAGCCTATATTTTCATACACTTGCCCAAATGGTTTTCAGTCCAAAATAGTGAATTTAGACACATTTTCAGCACCCCAGTGACAGCTGCACTATTTGTATTTAATGTTAGTTTTTTTTTTTTTTGTCCTTTTCTTTTCTCCCATCAGAAAAGGACATTCGCTATTCTCTTCATTTTCACTAAACTATTCAAAAAAGAAAAAAGCCATGATTTTTTTGTTTTAAGATTTTGGAAGATGTGTTGTTAATATATAAAGTCCTCTCAAAACAGGGGGGTATTGCCCTTATGCCCCCCCCCCATAAATCCACCCATGCTGTTCTAAACTATTCAAAAAAGAAAAATAATGATTTTTTTTATTTTTGGAAAATGTGTTATTAGTACATAAAGTTCTCCCAAAACTGGGGGGGGGGGCATTGCCCCCCTCTGCCCCCCATAAATCCGCCCATGAGTAGATAACGTTCATTGTTTTCGTTTCTTCATTCCTCTGATATGACACAGTCTTACCATTAAAACTGTTCAAGTTACCGGATCGAGTTCAGCCTTGTCACAATAAAGCCTTTCCTTGCATGTTAAACATTACCAAAACATATTATCGAATTACATATCATGCCGTGGTGCGAATTCATTGTTGAAACACGCGGGTTACTCGATCATCGGCATTATTTATATGAGGATAAATAAATCTATATCTATGGAGTCGAATGTATAACTATATGAATGTTACATAACGTAACCCTGTCCGATTTGAACAACATTTCAGGCAAAATCCCACAACTCTCTCAACGAAAATATTAACCAAGTTTCATTTAAAAAGCTTGAATGCGTTTTTATTTATTTACATTTACAATATTTTTTTTGATAACACGAAATAGAATGATATTTCCAATCTTATCTGTTTTCTAATTATCATTCCTAATCATCAATTAAAAGCTTGAACAAACTATTAACTCTTTGAGGGACGGAGGCTTTCTTTGTTGCAACCATTTTTTATATCTATGTTTTTTCTTTTTCAGCCAATTGACACAGTGATTTCAGTTAGCTGAAAAAAAAAAGAGAAGCAAGAAATAAATGGTGTTCTCAAGTGAAGTCGCTATTCCTCAAAGGGTGAAAGCTGTTCGAAAAAATTTTAAATATCGGAAAAGGCCTATTGCCGTTTTTTATCATTATTTTTTTCTTTCTCACGGGGCTGTGTTAGAGGCTTTAGCCTTTTGCGGAACAAGTGCGAACCAACGATATGGCATCCAGTCATTCATATGCCACCATTAGGGCGCGGATGTGAATGTCACAGGAAAATTTGATGCCCAGTTTCCACCAGATGGAGACACCTGAGCTCTCTTCGATACGAAACTGCAAAAGGAATTTAATTTTGTCAAGAGTATTCACAGTCAAACGACCTAAGGGATCTTGGAAGAATGATAAGGATGGAATGTATACCTAATGAATTAAATTAAGCATCTGTGTAATTTTATTTTAACAACATGTTGTTAATTTTAACAACAGTACATATCATATTTCACGACGCTGGTAATGATTTTTTTCTTCAATACGATGTTAGCAAAACACTCTATTGCAAGAAATAGTAAATATCTTTAGCTTGAAGAAAATAAGTGTTTAAAAAAAAGGCAATATATAAAAGAAAATCTCAAAAACATTTACCTCGTATTCACCTTTTTTGTTTCTTTGCTTGTAACGCAGTAAATAGCGGTAATTTTCACCTAGTAATTTATAGTTAAATGCATATGCCTGTTTTTTGTTACGTTTAATGCTACCTTCACAATTTACTAAAGATGGATGCATAGATGCTAATTAAATAACTACTTAGTACAAAGCCAGTGAATAACAATCAGAAAATGTATTCCAATGATGCAAATACAAATATGTTTTATGGAACAACATCGAATAAGATTTTTTTTCGTCAATTAAAAACTAACTGTTGTTCTTTTGGGATCATAGAATCACAATTCAGTAATATTTAAAAGTAATAATTTCTAATAAATTACTTATTACATGCGTTAATATGGCCGAACTTGTAATTTCATAAACTGATCACAGTAAAATATTCAAGTAATTTTCAATTTAATTTTTCTATAAAACTTTGATACCGTAAAAAGTTTCTTACATCAACTTCAAGTTTTATTTATTCATTTATTTTACCTTCAAACACGAATTTTTTTTTTTGGGGGGGGGGGGGGGGGCGGGGGGCATTTAATATGTTTCATGATCATGCTTAAATATTGGGGGGAAAACATCAGTAAAAAATCTACGTAATTTGTTGCTCAGACAGGAGAGAGATGTTAAAAGTAATCTAAAAATTCAAATAAAATTTTTATCAAAATATAAAATGAATCTGAAATGAACCATGCCAAAAATATAGAGTTAAAATGAAAAAAAAAAAAAAATCAATAATTATTTTTCTCATCCTCAAACACACGAAATGTGTAGAATTTCTTTTTTTACTGCTGGCTTAGAATCTAAAATTAGTTTTTAAATGGAAAAACACATTAACACGTAAAATTGCACGTATTATCAAGAAAACTTTAAAAGGGAGCACTGCGACTTACCTAGTTTGGGTAAACTTAATTTTCTTTTGCATACAATTTTGTTCAAGATATGTTTCCTATAAGTATGACGTAGATAAAAACTGCGTGTTAAAACAGAAAAGAATCGGAATTCAATTACTGATTCACCAGGAACGCACCTCACTCTGACTGTCTTTCGTACAACATGCGTATAGGAAATCCACGAAAATCCAAAAAGAAAAGAGAAAGAAATAAAGAAAACCACGCCAATGAGACTTTGGGATACGGCGGAAGTGACAATAAATGCTTGTTTTTACTTTGCCAATGGCAATTTGATGGACCAAGGAGAGGGGCTGAATTTCAAGGTCACAGGACACAGCTGGTTTGAAAGTCGAAAGGGACATTTCCCCGTTTCGGACGGAGTAGGTGACACAGCAAAAAGCAGACGAAAATTGGGAACCTGTGGTTGTTGCACGAGGTTCTCGTGTTCTGAATTGACTCAAGCGCTGAGAAAATTGCCGATTACTGGGAATATTTAAGGGGAGAGAATGCTGCGTTTTATAAAATCATTACCTTTCGTAAAAATTTTGTTGATGCGAGATGGAACAACTGAGAAAAAGGTAGAGGGGTCTTTCGGGAAGGGGGGGGGGTCCGGACCCCATGGACCCACCCCTTGGCTACGTCCTTGCTCATTTGAGGCTTTAATATTATTTTATAGTATTTTAAGTATAAAATATTATTTAATTAAGAAAATCATAGCTATTAAACATATAAGTTTTACTGAAAAATTCAGAACAATTTGTGTGGATTTCAAAGCAGCTGCTGATTGTTCTTGAAGCCATGATACAGTTGAGATAACATATTCATATTACATGCCGTCTCCATTAATATCAGGATTTTCTCAAGAAACTACTATATGATTTCTTTCATTTTGCATTTTTTATAAGCTGAAAAAGAAAAAGCTATTATTTCGCAAATAGCTTCTTGGATCAAAATAATTCTTTTAGGGACGCCTGCACACTTTTTGAAGAATGTTAGTTATTGATTCCATCAAAGAAAAATTAATGGACGAATCGCGATATTACGTTCCCTTGAATTCAAAACCAGCTAGTTAAATGTATAAATGTATTCTGCCACTCTAGGACTCTAGTATGACTCCTTTAGCAAATAAAAAATGTTATTATTCAAAATATGCTCTATGTGTGTTTTGTGTTCTGTTTAATTAACTATATAAAAATGCTATGGAGAAGTCAATTAAAAAACTATATCAATAAAATAGATAAATAAATTCATCCTTTTGGGGGGCGGGCACGGGCCTCCTGCCCCCGCCTTAAATCCACTACTGAGTAGAACAGTATTGAGCTAAATTAATCATGTTATAAATTATTTGTGGGCAACAGTTTGAACTTATTCATGCAAAGCAGTATCATTTATACACTGCTCAAAACAATTAGGGGAGCACATGGTTTTAACAGAATTGCGCAAAGATGTCTACCAATAAGTAACATAAAATGAATCCTCCATAAATTACAGCCTGCCAATAAACGGAAGAAGAAAACTTTATATGCAAATCAAAGTTCATGACGTCACAAACCAGAAAAAGAAGATAAGGCCAGAAATCGGGATGTTGCAGACACGTCTGTTTTATTGCCGTAACTGTGAGATTTGATTGCGCAGTCTTTCTGTTTTTGAGACAAGCTTAAGAGAATGTCTGAACAACGTGATTTACCTGAATCCATGGCATGGCGTGTCATAGGCCGACTGGAATCAGGCCAAACACAACGGAGTGTCGCGGACGCTGTTGGAGTCGCCAGAAGTGTTGTTGCAAGACTGTGGAATCGATTCCAAGAAACAGGAAATGTCAGACGTCGACCAGGGCAAGGTCGGCCACGCGCCACTACAACAACTGATGACCGGTATATACGGTTAACAGCCCGTCGAAACAGAACAGAGAATGCTACTCAGCTGCAAAGACAGTTGTTCTTGGCAACAGGACGAAGGGTGTCCAGCCAAACAGTACGTAATAGGCTTCATGGGGGAGGGCTCTATGCACGTAGGCCAATGGTCTGCATTCCGTTGACCCCACGCCACCGTGCGGCCCGAAGAAGATGGGCTGCTGAACATCGATATTGGCAGCAACATGATTGGAGCCAAGTGCTGTTTACAGACGAGTCCCGATTCAGTCTTGACACTCAACGCGTTCTGGTATGGCGGGAGAGGGGCACCCGAAATAACCCCGCATTCGCTCGTGAAAGGTCACAATACAGACGAGCTGGTTGGATGGTATGGGGTGGAATCAGCATAGGCGGACGTACGGACCTGCACATCATTCGGAATGGCACTTTGACGGGCCGCAGGTATGCAGACGAGATACTGCGATCTCATGTCATCCCTTACGCTGGAGCCATTGGCGATTCCTTTATTTTCCAGGATGATAATGCCAGACCACATAGAGCTCGTCTGGTGGAGAACATGCTTGAAGCTGAAACAATACAACGTATGGAATGGCCAGCGTGCTCTCCTGACCTGAATCCAATTGAGCATGTTTGGGACATGCTCGGACGACGCATTGCTGTGCGGCCAAGGCCGCCTGTGACTGTCCCAGACTTGGAGATTGCACTTCTTGAGGAATGGAACAATATTCCCCAAAGTCTGATCGATAACCTCATCGCATCCATGGCAAACAGGTGTGCAGCAGTCTTAGCTGTTCGAGGAGACCACACGGCCTATTAAAACTCATGCATCATGTCAATTCAGAGCCTTTTTTTTATCGTTTACATGCAACCAAATTGTTGCCCTAAATCATCTTTTCATGTTTTTCCCATATTTTCAAATAATTAAAGCTTAATTTCACATTGTTTTATTTTTTTTCTCTGTATTACACATGGATACGCGTGTACTACCCATTTTATGCCAATACGCGGCTGTATCGCACGGTTTTCTTGATTTTTTTGCTTGCTCCCCTAATTGTTTTGAGCAGTGTATTACTAATGTGTGTAGTTTTCTTATGGAAAATCATTCACTTCTAAAAAATGGCAAAATTTCTTTTTGTTTTAACTAATAAGGTTTTATTTTCAGCAAAACTCTTCCATGGTTTTTTTTTTTTTTTTTACACATTTTTCCAACACTTTCTTTTTTTCATGGCGATTTTAGGTTTAAAAATGACTTTCATTAAAAACCTGATTTTTAAGGATACTACTAGTTCTTAAAAATTCAACGAACTGATAATAAAATGTGACCAGTTTTAAATCAATATTAAAAAAATAATAATAATTGAATTATTTGATACCAATAGGAATTCAAATAAAAGTGCAGATTACATCTGTGACAAACTGTTATAAAGAGTAATAATGAATTTATAAATTAACAAATACTGGGATAAATTATATATATATATATATATATATATATATATATATATATATATATATATATATATATATATATATATATATATATTAAAAAGGTTTTCACATCAAAATAAAAATTAAAGGAAAACAGATTTTTTCCGGGAAAAAAAAATCACGTAATTATGTAACTTAGCTTGAGTTACATGTTAATATAATCTCAAAGAAGCTTATTTTTTTTTTAATGAATAATTTCATACTTTTAATATCTTAATTTTTATGCGCAAAAGAGATAAATATTTAAATTGGCAACACACTGAAACTCATGGCTATGACACAATTAAAAACAAAACGACGTGTTCTTAAAATAATTTTGCTAGTTATTGAGACATTTTGAAACTAACTAATCAATAGACAATTTACATTAAAAATAAATAAAATAATTAGTATATTTAAATTTTGACGGCTTTGTTATCTTAACCCAGAAAAATCAGTTTTAAAAACAGGGCAAATATTTTAATACTGCTAGAAATTTATTAGGTTTCGTTACATAGCTGAGCTTTACAATGTTTGAAGGAACTATATGATGATTTTAGTGAATGTCCTTATTATCCCATGAAAATTAACAAACCATCAGACAGTTTCATGAAAAGTAAAAAATATTACAATTTGAACAAGAGTTTCAAAAAGTATCTGAAATTGCACAGCAGTATTGATGAAAACATTTAAAATACATAAATAATCTTTCAATGTATTTTGATATAATAATTTTGAACTGTTGGAACATCTTAATGCATGCGTTTGATGAAAAATACGAATGGCAAAGAGAAAATATCTAGTATTCCGCACAGTGAAATCACACATGCAACGACACAAAATGGCGGACTGAACCCACGTGACTGCCCGCCTCCAATCGCAGTCGAAAGCGGCGCGCAGTGCATGGATCTAAAAAACCCATTTTATGCTGTATGATGTTGGGAGAGGGGATTTTTCTTTTCTTCTTGAGTAGCTTTTTATACTTCCTTTTCTGCAGCATTAGCAGAATAACTTTTTGCCAACAAATTCAAAAGCTTCGGTATCAAAGCAGGGGAGATAGTGGACTCAAGTAAAACTTTCTGAAGACAATGGAATTTTATGAAACTATGAGGAAGCTCGACCCCTCCCTCCTTCTTCTCAATCAAATTCTTCAAATATACATACAAATATCATTGAAATCATTAAAAAAAACATTAAAATTTTTTTTTTAAACAAGTTTTTAGTTTTAGAATGAAAGTTAGTCCAAAGTTTTTGGAAATAGCAACTCAATATTTCCGGATCCCAAACACTGCTGTGTCAAAGGGACAGACAGGATACCTCCATGATTTTTAATAGCACATCAAACATGTCTTGGCCCATTTATTGGTGCTTCTTTTGTTTAGTGTTTTTCAAGTCCATAAATCCCACACACTTAACATCAATAAGCGAAATTAAGAGGGCATGAATGAGATAAGAGAAAAGCCTCAACATATGTTTTTGGTTAACAATCATTTTTTTAATTGTGAGGAGAATATTAGTTTTTGAAAAGAAAAAATAATTATGTGTAGAAAGAAGCATATAAACCTTGTACTTCTTTTTTTTTTTTGGGGGGGGGGGGGGGGGTCGGGGAGGGGACTAACGCACTGACAAGGGTGGCTTAGCCCTACTTAACCTCATCCATGCTTACACTACTTTACCCTCACTGTCAATTAACTTTTTGAGGGGAAAGATAGCGGCTAGAAAAGGATTTAAAATTATACGTGCAAAAAGAGTATCTTTTCGAATTGTACAAGATTTTCTTGCGTGTTTGTGTGTGTCATAGCATAACATTTGCATTCATTTTTCAATAGCAATAAATAATTTTTTTTTGAGCAATCACGATTGCTCAAAAAAAATTATTTATCAAACGTTCTCATTTGACCGTTTTTGGTGTCTGTGCCTTTTACAACTTGAACCAGAAGCCTATGCAGCACCACCGCCCACCCTCCTCTGCTGGCGGCATGTCGCGGCTGCTCCGGTTTTGAGCTATCCGCTTCTCCTGGTCGAAGGCGTCCATGTCCTACACACACGCACGTTCACACACATACACGACTTCACACACATACACTCACATACGCTTACGTGCATACACACAGGTCTGCGCACACACACAACTATGCACACGTAACCGCCCAGGAGGAGAGGCAGGCTTGGGGGGGGGGGACAGGAGCCGTTTCTAGAAACAATAACTCCAAGAAGTAGGGTCCTGTTTCAGTTCGTGATTGCGAAAAACATAATTTGAATTAAAAATTTCAGAGTTCAAATTAATTTTCTTTTTATTTATTTTTTTATGTTGACACTATGTCATTCTTTTGAAAGGCGATAAGTTCCAATCTCATCCACTGATTTTGAATTTTAATATCTCCATGAATTTTAGTAAATGTTTTTCCTCAAACCTAAGCCATTTATTTTAAATTCACTAAATTTTCTAATTTAGTTTGTCCAAACCCAAGCTCTTAACTTGTTATCATTTACTGATGACTTTTGCTGGCTTTATGTCACCCAAGTTATTCAGTTAAAAACAGAAAATACTTTTCCTATAATGCAAGCATTTTTATGAGGCTATGTTGAGAGGATTCCGACAGAACTAGAAACAACTTAAAATAGGAATCAGTGTTGAAGTTTAGAAAATTTAGATCAGTTAATGAAACAGCAAAAAAAAAGAAAAAAAAACACAAAGCCATTTCTATAACTTTGTTCTTAGTTTGTACAAAAACAAGAATTAAATAAGAAAAACCGACACACAATTAAATATGTACTATTAACAGGACTTGAAAAAGGTTTAAGACTCAATCTTGATAGTATTAATGTAAGTAAATAAATAAGTAAATAAAAAATAATGCAAGATTCCCACTCACTTTGAGATATCCTGGTGTTCCGTGAAAAATCCAAGAAAGTCCAGACTTGATTATTGAATTTGTGGCTGCCTGAATGAATCTAAAACTTGATTTCTTTTGAAACATGAGTAAAACTAAACTATTAAGTATTTTACTACCAGAACCTCCTCATGCTTTGATGCATCTTTCCGCTGATACAGTAAATCTTTGGGAACTTCTTTCACATTAAGGCATTCTAGACGATCCTCTCAGGAAGGGTGACTGGCTAATTAACTATGGGGGGGGGGGGGGAGACTAACTAAAATATATACATTAAAGTTTAAAAACCAAAGTATGTCTTTTTTTATTATTTTTATTTTTGATATAAAAAGTTAAATTGAATATGACTAGTGCCTTGAATACAAAGAATGAAAAGTCAAACTTCAAAAAAGAAAAAAAAAGCAAAAAGGATGGGGTGGGCAGCGGTATCAAGTTTTTGCTCACGAAAAATCGAAGATCCATCACTGGGCTATCCCACAAAAATTTTCTTCTAAAAAATGCAGTTTTCAACAATCTTTAGTGATAACAAGGAGGAAGGAAGATCTTGACGTTCTTCTCTGAAATTTTTCCGAAATTGAAGCTTTAGCAATGCGAATGTTAGCCATCTTTGGTGACGTGAAAGAAATAGATGGGATTCACTTACATTTCGATATTGGAGTTCCGAAATATGATTTTAGAGGATCTTTAATGATGCTTGGTAAAGGGTGGTTCAGAGGCTTTTCCCCCCAAAAATTTCGGATACAAAGTCTTGTGCAATCGCAGTCCATCTATGGTGACATTAGAGGAAAGCATGGGTTTCAGAACTTTTCCCTAGCAATATTTTGATATTGAAGAGCCAAAAATGCAGCTTTAGACGATTTTCGATGATTTTGTTTTGTTCAAAGAGCACTTTGCCCTTTCCTATCCAGCCTTGAGATTCTTTCGGCTCAGCAGTAAAGTACTGGGCTAACATAATAAAGGTCCACTGATCAAACATTGTCATGGACACGATTTACTCACTCTGCTTCCACATTTGTACGCCACATGTTGGTGATCCAGCTACTATACAAACGGCGAGATATAATGCAGCAACAGGCCCTACATTGACAGCAACTGAAGTCTCGTTGCTTACGGCTGAGAGCCTGTCTTCTTACCGCCCCATCTGATTCAAATATATCTTTGTGCTTCATTGATTATAAATTAACACAGGAGGGTTAAAAATTTTCAAGATCTAGTAGCTTTTACACAACACAGAACCAAATTCACTGTGTATTTTTTAAATCCATTATCACAGTAATGAAACATATTGCAAAATTGACTGTTTCATAACTAGGACAATAGCACTATAGTTGGGGCGCAGCTTCATAATGGTCATTAAGATCCATGTAGCCAACACACCACCCATATAGCCACCAAGTTAGCTTCGCCGTAACTATCATTCTTATTTAGTCAGAATTTAAATTTTAAATATATTGAATAGTATGAAAGTGGCACAATACGATGACAAAAATCGAAAATATAAAAAAATTTATTCCATGTAAGTCATACAAAAAGAGTCATTTTTTATACATAAATAAGAAGTAATATTTAGACTAGGACAGTAAAAAGTAAAAAATAAATATAAGTACATAATACAGATCACAGACAATGAAAACCATGATAAAAAGAAATCTTTTTTGCAAAGAATTTCCTATTTAAAAATTTGGAAGAAAATATCACGGTTACATAATGTATGTGCTAAAACCACATCATATCCAGTATATACATTGTTAAAGAATTCATTAATTGTGAGGAACTTTTACTGCATTGCTTAATGTGTTTACTTACTGGTTTAAATAAGTTATTGCCCAATAGTTACTTCAGTGAAAATTAATTTAAGTACATACTTTTACAAATTCATTTGGATAAAATAAATATGCAACTACAGTGAAATCCAAAAAGTCAGTGTTATGTGATAAAGCTCTGGTAAAGCCAGAAATAGCATTTAGCTAATCAATTTGTGATGCAATTTTTTTCTTAGATATAATAATCTACATTATGGCATAATCATTGTAATTTAATTATAATATCTGACAGAAACAGGTTATTGTTTACCCCTTTTTCAGAAAAAAAGGGGTTTCTATGACTTTAGGATCTCACATCTTCAACATTTAAACTATGGCCCCAAAACTGAACAAGATTCGACTCCTGACTAAAATTTTAGTTAAAAACAGAGACATATTACAACTACACTTCCCCTGAATTTGCACTTGTAAACCACTATTGTTTTTCAAACCTCTTAATTTAATTCACCTGATTGAAGTCAAGTAATTCCTTTCAAAAAATTTACACAAAAGGGATGACTCCAATAACTATTTAAAAATTATTTAAAGGATATTTTTAAATAAAAAATTCTCAATTAAAAAACTAAAAATTAGATATGAATGCTTAAATTTTATTTCCAAGTAACTACAGCTAATGAGATGAGACATTTAAGATCACTAAAAATTACAAATGAAACATTTCTTCAGATGACTGAAAAATGTTAGTTGATTTTTATGGATAACTTTCCCACACAGCACAAGTATATCTTCAGATCCTGTGAAAGTGTGAAATCACTTTCTGAATTGTCCCTTGCATCCCAAGAACATTCAGAAATTTGTGAACGATAACCTTAGGATGACCTCAGGAGAGAAGAATACCTTACATAGTGACATTCCAAGTGACATTAAGGCAGGATAACTTCTGGACCATGGAAAATTTTGGGGACTAGTTAAGACTCATACACTCTGTGTGGCACTCTGAAGCATTCAAGAACATGCTATAAACAATGATAGGACATTTATCTACAGTACTTATAAATGAAATGATAAAACAAAAATCTATAAAGAACATGGTCTTTTAAAAAATAATACATAAACTAAAGCAAAATTCGACAATATTTAAAAAGTTGCTTAAAAGATCTTCATGGCAAATACATCTTTAAAAGATAATATACATAAAAGTATAAAATATAATATAAATATTACAATGAAATTATAAAATAAGCTATACATAAAGCAAACACACAAAAAAACTAATTACACTCAGAAAAGAGTTGATAACTACTGCATAATATAGTACTAATGTTGTTTTTCAATAAGCTGACTTGTACAGTTTTCTGCAGTAATCCAGTAGTTTCGACAAGTTTTCTGCAGCAAACCGCTTTTACGTATTACGAGATACAAACCTTCAGATGCCACAATGTAACTTGCCAAAATGTATTTAGGGACAGTCAAAGGGCATTTTTTGGTTGTTTACGGTAAATATGTGTAAACATAAGTAGTTAAAATTCATTTAAGGGTTATTAACATGGAAATTAATCTTAAAACTTGAGTGATACATATTTTGTAAAGATACTGCCTTTTCTTAGCACAAAGAAACAACATGGGCACATTCTTATTGCCTCCAAAAAGCATTAAGTAAGCTCCGTTAAGAATTTTTCGGATAATCCGGCTGTTTAGTAATCCAGGGTAGTGTGAGCCCCAATTACCTTAGATTCTCAAGACTTGACTGTACTTGATTTCTTCAAAAAGTTTAGTTAAAAAATAAACATTTAAGAATTTTAAAGTACTTTGTTTTAGTAAGCAATTATTTTTCATTTGTTTTTAATTAGAAATTTCCTTCAGAACAAATACGCAAAAAAAAAAAAAAAATACAAAAAACGTGCATAGTTACAAAATATCTGACTTGGTAATTTATGACATGAAAAAATGAAAACTGAAAATTAATTATTTCATTTTCTTTTACTTTTTCTGGAACTAAACTAGATGAATTTACATGAATATTATATTTGTGCATAAAAAATCCTACATCCCTTAAAAAACTCTGAAATGAGCATGGCAAGAGATTTAAAAAGTACTTTTTGGGGGTAGGGAAGAGGGAGCAATTACCAAAAACGTGTTTCATTTTAAAATTAATGCAACACATACATAATAGATAAAAATAAAAAGCAAGTAAATAAATATTCAAAAAATAAAACACATCAATCAACTAACAAATTGAGAATTTTTTTAAATGCTATGATTGATCAATAACAAAAAACAAATATTTGCCACTGCAAACTAGAGATCAGATTTTTCATTGGCTAGAGGATCAGTGGTAACATTTTTTAGATTGTCTGAATCATTGTTTCCTTTTAGATCCTTTATCTCCACTCCCATGCCTCTCTCTGAAATAAAAGAAATATTGAAACTCAAATAAAATTGACAATACTGCTCAATGTTAACAAAAGAAGCTTTTAAAGCAATCAACTTAAAAAAAAGGGGTGACAATTATAAATTCTAACAAAGTCAAGCATGAAAAGATTCTCAGGACTAGGTTGTCCTCTATTTGACTATTGGTTCTGAATATATGATATCACAATATCAAATTTCATTTTAAAAATTGCCTTATCCTATCCTTTTTTAAAAAAATTCCCTGACTTTTCCAGGTTGTTTTTTTAGAAAATTCAAGGTTACTCGCTTCATTCAAAATTAAGTTTAAATAGCGATATTTTCAAAATAATTAACATTGTTTAAAGTAGCAATGCGGAAGAACTGAAACTTAAAAAAAAAAATTGATTTTTTTTTTCTTTCTTTTCTCTTTTAAAATTTAGTTTTTAAAAACAATTTGTTCAAAATCGTTTTAATTCATTTACTACTAGTTGAGAAATGGAATGCTTTCAAGTTATTTTAGCATTTCTTCGATGTCACATATCATGCAATCTTTTAGCATCTGCTGTTGAGTTACAATACTTATTTTTATTTTCTTATTAGTATATGACACAGTAAAATACAAAGCTAAATTTCAGCATAAATATGATTAACTTGTTGAATCGATCGGCATACTATAATGCATAACAAAAATCAACATCCGCCGATCATAGGCCAATCCTAATAATCATTTTTGTTTTTTCCTTTCGCATATTAAAGGATACCTACATTAACATTTCAATTTTAATTTCCCAAAAAGATATAGTTAATATTCAAAAATTCATAACTTTTTGCATATTTCGTTACTTTTAACAGTTTACACTGATATAAATATCCAATTCTGTTTTCGGAAGTTTATGTCTACTTTAATCGTGAAAACGACCAAATATGGTGCCTAAGTGAAAAATTTAATAAATAGATTTTTGAATTTGTAGCATATAAGCAGTTATAAATAATTAATAATCCCTAAAAACTACAATTAAGACAAAATAGTCAGAATTTAGCACATAAGCATCTAGATCAATTAGAATAAAAAAATGTTCTGATTAAAGTTTGCATTTTTCCATACAATAATTACGAATTATCCAGAAAAAAAGGCACATTTTGCGTTGTTTTCAATAGTTTGCATTGCAATTAATATCCAATACTTAAATTGTCTTGTGTACTTCCATCTTGGGAATGACCAAATATGACGACATCGCCCAAAAATAAGAAATAATTTTTTTGAATTTATAGCATGAAAACAATTGAAAAATAATAATTCTTCATGACACTACAATTCAGTTGAAACGTTTTTATCTCAGTTGGGTCGAAGGCAATGAGGATAAGATTAAGTTTTAAGAACAAAAGTTTTCATTTCTCAAGAAAATTATTTAAAACAATATTATTAATAATAAAACAATTTGCAGCCCATTTTGTATTATTTTCATTAATTTGCAATGAAAGAAAACATCCAATTCTGCTTTGTTTTTGGAAACTTAGGCATTTAGGATCGTGTCTACTTCCATCTTGTGAATGACTAAAACTGGCGGCTCCATTTCACCCATAGCTAAAAAGAGTTTCCAATAGAAAAAAAAAAAGGATTTTCCCTGACCCTCTCATCTTCAGGTTGTGCTTCCGAAGCAGTAAATTGTCTTTTTTCCTTGTTGAGTTTGTGCATAATTCCCGTTCACCTGAGGAATTTTTTCCTTGGGAACTATTGAGGGTCAAAAATGGCGGAAATATTTTTGGGTCGCCACTTGTTTTTATTAACAGCATGATTTTGCCTCAAAATGTTTAGTTTTTTTTTTTTTGGAAACATCGATAAAAATGAAGATTAGATCGCATACAACAAAATTCCCTGGGGAAAAAAAGTGGGAATTTTTTTTAAAGGCACATTAGGAGAATTCCCTGACTTTTCCCTGACATTTTTGACTATGTCATTTTCCCTGACAACTCCAGATTTTCCCAGAGCGTAGGAACCCTGAATTCTATTACAGAATTGGCTCAATGAATATGACAGAGAGAAGAATTACCTGCTAAGTTTTGCAACTGATGAATTAGAAAGTTTGATCATCGGAAGAAGTCGTTCCATAAATCTGTGATAATTTCGCTCTAATTCTCTTTGATAGTCTTTCTGCTCAGGACCAATTAATGTTCGATTTTTTCTCAAGGCTTCGTTACATCTATTGAATACAAATACACATGTCAAGCTTTAGTGAAAACATTTTTTGTTCAATAACATTACTATTTATCATGTTGATAAAAATTTCAGAAACTTATGGTCATAAATAAAACAATTAACAGTTGCAAAAATAGGTTTAATGTGTTTTACTCACTTTAAAAGAAAATCTTTAAAGGAAAGTCTTAATTTGTGTTGAAGGGCAGTAGGAGACTTTTTCCCATCTACTAAATCAATCAAAAACACATGAGCAATTTCCATAGGACCCTGTTAACAAAGAAGAAAAAAAAATTAGTCACTTATGAAGTTTTATTAATGTAACCTTCTATTATAGTCAAATCTGAAAATAAGATACTGAAATGAAGAGCAAGAACTCCCCCAGAAACAAGAGCACTTTATTGCTCTCAGCTTTCAAGAAACTACAGCATACACGTGACAGAACTCACAATACTATGCGTAAGCCCTCTTAATGGAATAGCCAATTTGCCACAAAAAATTATTCTAATTAGTGGGATATTCCATTATCCATACTCAAAATGACAACTTAAGATGATTAGGTACATTGGAAATTTATTACATCATGTGGGATAGTTTTTTCACTGATATTCCAATACGTGAGCTTGATTGCAGTTTATACTGTAATTATCTTGCAGTGACAAAAGTAAAACAAAAAGAAAATATTAAAACTCTAAACATTGACATTTTGAGTTAAAAAAAGACAAACTAGGTATGAGTACAGTAGTGTATATAGACTTTGGTGCATCTCCCCCCCCCTCTTTAAGATTTATAAGTACATGCCTTGCTCTCCCCCCCCCCTGCCGCGGGGGTTGCGGGGATGATATATACGCCACTGTATGAGTAGTATTCTCTTTTAGGTACAAGAAAACCTCTTTTTTTTTGATGGGTTATCAAATTTTCACATGTTTCTTCCTTGATATCAATACTAATCTGCTCTTTTGAAATAATTTTTATTTTTAGAAAAAAAAGATAATGCATAATGAGAACCAAATATAAATAAACTTAAGATGCCATCATCATAGATTCATTATGCAATGCTTGACATTGATATTGAAAAATAGTTACAATAGCAATAAAAATTCTTGTATTGGTTAGTGGTTACAAAAGTTAAGTAAAAGATAAAAAAAAGACAACAGGGAAACACGCCCCTCATTTCTAGGTCTTCAGGAGGGGGGGGGGGTTTACTCAATGCATTTTTTGAAAAAAAAAAAAAACACCTAAGTGCATTAAATGCAACATTATGTTTTTAAAATCCAGAGGGGGGGGGGTCAAGTGACCCTCCCTGATTGCCCAAATGATAGGCCTGCAGGGTACTTGTTTTTCCTAAAATTTTTCAGTCAGGCTTTTACTCTCACAGGGAGATTATTAAGGAATCTTATCTATACTTCTTAGACAATGATTTTTTTTTTTTACTTTGAACACAATGATAAACAAGTGCAACCCAATTTTGTAAAAGAGTACAGTTGTTTTCCTTACCTGCACAAAAAAGAAAAAAAAAACCAAAAATATTCACATTGAAGAATACCATCACAGCAGGTGGTCTCCTTCATGCATAAAGAGTTGAGAATACTAGGATCCCTGGCGTTACTTCATAATAATATTTAACAACATTGATCAAATTAAGAGAGAATGGATATTTTGTTGATTTTTTCCTGGATTTTAAACATAAGTCAGAGCATGAATAGCAAAACACTATTAAAAGTGAGAGAAATCTAACCTGATTCACAGTTGTTCCGATACAACCCTGAAGTACCATCTGCAAGATTTTCGGGTCAGCTGGATCTTGCGATGTTGCAGCAGCAAGTTCTTGATTTTTTTTCTTAATATCTTCTATTGCAACTTCAATCGGAGTGAGAACAATCTGTAAAGTATAAGTATGAAAAATATTTATTTTGCACACACATATGATCTGAAAGGTCTAAGTGTATATCTGTGTAATACGTAAGAGGTCTGTGTGTATCCTATGTATACAATAGCTGTACCTGCATGGCTGTGATCAAGCTAAAAGATTAAAATAAGCTCTTTGAGAGTATATGTAATTTTCCCTTCCCTTTCCAAAATAAAAAGAAAAATATTGTTTTGTTGGTCAAAATATGAGCACATAATTTCACATAAACTCTACGCATAGTAAATTTCCATGAAGTAATAAAAATTCCTGATACAATGACGACAATGTCTGTCAAAACTCCTTCTTCCAAAGAAAAAAACACCGAATTTTAGGTTTCCAAAACTTTTTGGTATTAAAAGAATAAAACTGAAATTTTTATCGAAATTGGATGAGCTACCTTCTTTTGGGTGAAAGAAGCAACCAAGCCAAATTTTGAGAAAACCTTGGCTTTAGGAGTACCGTACATCTGCCCTCCCCACACATTTCCCTTGACCTCCCACTTTTTTGGTGCACCAGTCGTCTAAGCAGTACTCACAGTGAAAGACCTCTAAACTGACAAATCGTAAGAATGCAAAACACTTTTTTTAAATTCAGCACATTTATTTCTCAAGTTACATGCATTATTCATGGGGCTAAATTTCAAAAATATGCTGTTTCACCTGCATTGGAAAATCTTATGATAAAAAATGAACTGTTTTACCAAGGAAGTAATCTTGGCCGACTCCAAAGCAGCCATACAGCCTGCCCAGTAGCAGAAACTGCGAGACGTGTATTGCAGATTTTTCAGCGGCCTGCAGACAATTTTAGAAAAGAACAAAAAGAAAGAAAAAAAGAGGAAGTCGCACAAATTTCCAAGGCAGGAAAAAGAAAACAAAGTTTCGGAAAGTGCAACCAAAAAAAAAAAAAAAAACACCGAAGACGAAAGGGCGAACAAAAGGGGGGAGGGCGCACTGACCTGTGGGGCGGTGGGCAAGTCAGCCCTCTGGAGCACCCCTCGAATCTGCCGCCCCCTGAAGTTGCTGCCTGGGGCAAGAACCCCGGCTTGCCTGCCCGTAGATCTGGCTCTGGCTCATAAAGAAGATTTTTCAGGGCCAAAAGAAGTGAGCTTATGGCTGTGATGATATTCAAAAAGCAAGAGATATAAAACTAGAAGCATCCTGATAAAAGGTCATGAGAACTGTGACCTTCCAGAAAAAAATTCTTATTCGGAAAAGTTGTCTGACGACTTGAAAAATTGGGAGAGTGATAATATTTCAATTTTTTAAAATATTTTATTTTTAATGATGCCCAATGTCTGGTCTCATTAAATGTAGGTATGTATGCCTGTACATATTTCAAAATCTGCATTTTACTTTTATCAATTGGTAAAACTTGAGAGTTTTATTTTGGTAATTAATTTTTCCTCGCTCAAAAATGTAGGTTCAAGGCACTCCTGGATCTAACTCCGGATTCATAAATATTTTAAATATTAAAACTAAATGATTAACCAAATGACCAATGTAGAGACGTACCGAGTACTCGGTAACTACTCGGTACTCGGCCTACTCGGCCAGTTTGCCGAGTACTCGGTACTCGGCCAAATTCTGATCAGATACTCGGCCAATACCGAGTAGTTGCAAAAAATTGAATATTGTCCAAGGCAGATACTAAAATTTATAGAAAAAAGAGCAAGTATTATATTCTGCAATCATTTACAATTAAAATTTATAAGTAAAATTTTAAATTTTGAGAATAATGAAGTTTGATGCTTCAATAGAATAAATCTTTATTTTAATGTCCCCAAAGTTGATAAAACTTATTTATGTAAAATTATGCAAAAAAAAAGTATAGAAAATATGGAATTTTTATATTAAAAATGGATTTTTGTTACAAACAAAAATTAGTTATTAAAAATTTTGAAAATACCTTTGCTTAAAAAATAAAACAACGTTAAAAGCACAGTGCAAAAACACTGCAGACACGTGTTTTGGCATTACAAGGAATTCCTTTTTCAATGCACCACATGGGAGCTCGTGGATATAAAGGCATCCAACAAAAGTCGGATTTTTTTGTCGAATGTCTTTACATTCTTTAGCACACATGTTATGCACTGAAAAAGACGTTCCTTGTGGGGTTGGGGGGGTCAGAAACACATGTCTGCAGTGTTCCTGCACATTTGTTGTAGTAAAATTATTTATGTTTGGCGGACTAAAACTATAACTGATTGGCATAAATTTGTTTTAATTACAACTTGATTAATCATACCTTTTATTTATTTATTTTTAATTTTAGAAATAATTTTTTTGTAAAATTGTTGACACAAACAAAATTGTTTATATAATGCGTAAATTGAATTTCAGCAGGAATTTAATTTTAAAAACTATTATATGGACAAGGAGGTCTATACTACTATTCCAATAAGTTCATAATTCATCACATGTGCGTCGGTGGTTCTTCATAAAACATAATTGGTACTTGGTAACTCGGCCGAGTAGTGAAAGGCCGAGTACTCGGTAACTCGGTACTCAGCCGAGTAGTAAAAGGCCGAGTACTCGGTACTCGGCTACTCGGCCAAAGTGCTACTCGGTACGTCTCTAGACCAATGAAAAATTAGAAACCAGCCGTAGAACCATTAGAAATGCTAATTATGCTGAGCTTATGTAATTGAGTTACACTTCTCTCACTTTCACCTATAAGTACAATATTTGAGTTCACAATAACACATAACTTTAGCATGCCTGCAATAGTCTGTAGCTTAGTGCCAGAAGGACGTAAGTCACATTATGGTAATTTTACAGGAGAAAGGAAAAACTTTTTCTGGAGCATGCAAAGGATGGGACGCAAGTTCTTTTAACCCTGGTAACAAATTAAAAAAGATTTTTTAAAAAAGAACACGTTCACATGGTTCAATGCGGAATAGGCTTCTACATGCAATACACTAATAAATGGAAAACCGCAATTTTTGGACTTATGTCACTCTGGCTCTGAAGTACAGTAATGTAACTGTCACTGATTAGTTGCAGTTGACTCAACACACTTTGGTTTTTTTGAAATAAAGTATTTACAACACATTACAGTGGACGTCAGTTAATTGAATCTGTGATTAATTGAATAAACTGCTTTAATGACTCAAATTGGCAAACACAGAATAAAATCAAGCCTAATTGAATTAGCCGCTTTATTGAATCAAAACTGTTTAGAACAAACCTGATTCATATAAGAGGTGGCTACTATAAAATCACAAATATTAATTTAAGTAGCATTACAACTGAATCAATTTCTCCCACTTACCTGTTGACGTTCAACAACTTGAATTCTTGTTTTTACGTACGGGAAAGAGCATGCAGTAGTTAGAATGGTTTTCCTTTTATATTGTTCATGAAGGTCACCATGAGCACGTCCATCTGGAGTGAATGGTGTTGCATAGATAAAACATTCTATAAAATAATTCATTAATTTAATGAATACACTTACATGGAAATTAAGTATATAAGTAAATGTTTTTTTTTTTTTTTTTTAATTTTTATTTATTTTACTAATTTATTTATTTTTACTTTAATTTAAAGCAATCACAGTAATATAGGGAAAAACAAATCTCAAACCTAAATATGGTAAAAAAATTCATGATTTTTCCCTGAAGTCTGAAAAATATTCATAATTATCGAATACAAATACAAAATCCTCCTTCAGCATTTTTTAGATCTACATTTGGGAGAAAAAAGATGAATTCTTATTCTTTATAATTTTGATGGTATTCACATCATGTTCGTATTTTTCTTGAGGTACATTTAAGCTGTCTATGTAGGAAAGCTTAACGCAGTATAGATGTGATAGTTTAACAGATGAATGAAAATAATTATACTAAACAAAATTACAAACTTAAATTGTAAAAGGTTCATCAAATGATTTCAAAATGCAAAATTTCTATGATACTCCTGTTAAAATCTCTTTTTTGTTGAAGTATTTACAATACAGGAGATCATCAACTCAAATTGCATAAGAACAAAATATAAAATTAAAGAGAAGATGATGAGAAAAACTTTTATATAACTGGGTGTTCTAAAAGATGTTTGGGGAAAAAAAAAAGTTTCACTATAATGCTGTAAAATTGACTAAATGCTTCAATAAAAACAGCTAATCATGACCGCATCTTGAAATCCAAGCTCTTGGTATTATCTCAATAAAAACTTCCAAGGTTTTAAGAAAACAAAACTTACTGATATTATAATTCCTATCAAAATGAGTAACTCTTTCTCTTAACTGCCAATCCTCAAAGAAAGGTTCCACATAAGTGATCTGGATATATGCCTATAGAAATAAAAGAGAAAATGAAAGTTAGTGGTATCTGAGATCAATATGAAGTACATCAAAATAAAGTAAAGGTTACTACAATTTGTTCTTTCTGAGCAACACAGCTTCAAATGACCACAATCTGGTGAAACATATATTACGCTCATAAACTCAACACTAATCAACACTTCTTTTATTAAACAACTTCATTTATACATGCAAATTTTGAAACTTCGCATTGGTTTCTCTACTTCTGAAAATACTAAATTGGTTATTCAAGTAATACATTGACTTGGTTTGTAGTGTTTTGGTTCTATTCCATTTTCTAGTTACTAATCATAAACTAACTTTCATGTATGGTTTACAATAAGATTAACTTTTTTAAAAAATATTCTTTTCATGAAATTTGTCTTGTTTGGGAAATTTAGAAGTAATCATTATAATATCTTAATTATATAAAAATCAACCAGGCATACTTATAGCAACTGTTAAAGATAAAACAATAATTGCAACAAAATCAGAAAGCTAGCACAAATGGCTTTTTCAATTAACTTAGAATTACACGTTCTCTATGGTATTTTAAAAGGTAAATTAGAGATCACATTACATTATCTCAAACATTATTCAAAGATTCAGAGCTACAGCAAAACTGAAAAATTTTGTTTGCTGATTTAGTTTATGTCATCGCCTCAAAGCAATAGTAGGATAAATTTACTGTTGTTTTCAGGCTTATATGTCTTACTGTTGCTCTGAGGCGATGAAGTACTTCAATTTACACACCAGAATGGACAGCAAAACAAATGCTTAAGATTTCATAAGAAAAACAAAGTAGTTTTGATTTACAAATAACTCAAGAGTATATTTTACAGCTTTAAAAAGATAAAACCTATGTATTAAACATATTAATACAGAAAACAAAAAATACTTTGTCAGGATTTAGTTTCACACGATCCACTGTGTTTGAATCCTTAATGACTTCAACAAATTCTGCACCAAATCTTTCAACATAAAAATTCTATAAGAGATAAAATTATATGTATTAACACTAAAAAGATATGAAAAACAAATTTAAGTTATTATTTATTAAGGTAATCTGCATAGTACATTAGAAAATACATTTAAGTATGGTATGCTATTAAAAACATTAATTAGTCCAAACTTTGAAAACATATCTACAATCAGAAAAAAGGAATTATAATTAAATTCAGTGAATTAAAAATGACAACCACAAGCAAAACAAAAGACTTATTACGTATAAAATTAAAGTTTTTTTTTTTTTTCAATTTGTCAAAAGAGCAAAATTATTGTTTGAAAATTTAGTTCATACACTTGACGTTGTTTAACCTCAACAGTTAACTTTATTCAAACTAAAGATGGATTTGAACTTCTTTAAACATAATGCACAATTATAAAATAGCACGTTAAAAACAATTATTCATTCCTCTGAAGCCTATTTGAAATCTGTTTTTACAAGAGTATTTGTCAAAGTAATGTTTTCAATGCCACAATTGAGGCAGTGGGTGAAAGCGAAGAGATGTGGCAAAGTTATAAATTTCGAGATAACCAATACAAATAGCAGCAGAAACTATCCTCTGTTCCAGGGTAAGAGATAGAACTAATAGCCCTGGTAATTGCTGCTATGTGGCTTGATAGCGAAAAAAATTTCAGTCTACCTCAAGTTTACCTAAAATCTGAACTTCAAATGCGTTTCACTCAAAACTTTTAAATGTCCACTTAAATCCCTTTGCTGATCATTGCTTCAAAAAAGCATCAGCGTAACACTTGGAAACAAATCAAGTTTGTAGTTACAACAATATCATTTAGTTTTCCTTCCTTTGAACATCAGCATAACAATATTTTGCAATACATTTTTAAAGGAAAATAATATGTTTGGTTTATATAACAGTGCAAACTTTAAAAAAAAAAACTTACTTCTAATCTGTGTGATATTTCTGGCAATTTTGTTAAATATGGTTCTTTATATATAAATTCTTCACCATCCAAATCGCCAAATTTGCTTCCATAAAATCCCACTCGAAAATAGGTTCCAAAGACTCTTTTTCCAACCTAAAAATCAAATAGCAATTATTAAGACTGTAAATATTTTGAAATACTATCTTCATGAGTGATAAATACAATAAAACTTACCTGTTGATCAATCTTCACAAATGCATCATGTAATTTGCTATGTATAAGAGCCAAGCTTTTGTAATCTCTATATGCTTCAGCAATAGGAATTAATATTTTATAAACTTCATTTACATTTTCATACATGCCACCCTATGAAAAAAGCAAGATATATACAGACACCAAAAGAAACATTTTCATGAAAAACCAAGTACATAACCAAGGTACTTCGTATAGTGATATACTGACAATATAGTGTAACTATTTCAAGTGATTCGAGGGTATTTCTTATACAGTTGAACCTATTTATCTGAAACCTCTGCTGATCTCAAAAACCTCCATATGAAGAAATTTTTCACTTTTCTTACAGTTGTAGCAAAACTCAATGTTTTTTCTATGTTTATGTTCATACAAGGGTGCCCACCTAGGGTGGCGGGAAGAGGGGTCATGCGCAGGCTACACCATTGAAATTTTTAGGGGGTGTTTTAAGGGGGTACTTTTTACTTTTTCAGGAGGGCACCTGCTTTTGTGGGGGGGGGGGGGTCTTTCACAATATTTAGTAGGTGGCTCCTTGCTTTTAGAGTGGGTGGGCACCTCTGCATTCATATATTATAACTATCTAATGATGGTGACACAGCAGCCAATGAATCCATTGGAAGGTTCTGACACAGAAAAGTTGAGTTGAATTTCATAATCCATATTTAAAATTTGAGCAAAGACTGAAATAAATCAAATGCTACAATTAGCAGTAGATTAAAATAATACTGGAGTAGCTCTGTTATGGAAGTTAGTTGCAAAATGTTTTTGCACTAATTAAAAAATCATTTGAAGTTAGAGTAGTTGCTCGATATGGGAAAACATTTTAGACTTGAGATTTTAACACAATCGCTAAGTTTTGAAGTTTTTGATCAAACTCAATGCACATATTTGAATGTTTTAGATGAAGTTGATTAGTGTATCATTTTCAAAAATATCTCAGGGTTTGAGAATGAAGAAGAATAAATATAATGCTTGCAAAGCAAAAACAATCAATGAATTATATATAGAAGGAGAGCAATGCACTCAATTTTAGAAATCCAAGACGAAATGTTATCCTTGGATGCCTGAAGTGATAACTCAATATGTGTCAGTTTCAACATAGCCAAGATGTTGATCGATAATTCTTGAAACAAAATAAGCTTTTAAGTGTTGATTAGATTGACTAAATGTATACAAAAATTATTACAAACAATATTTTGTACCAAAAATCTGTATGTTAAAAACCATAATACAACATGGAAAAAAAAAAAAAATCGATAACATGCTTTGGTATTTATTATACTATGACTTTCACATTTGATATGATTTTTACATTTTTAAATATGATTATTAGAGGTTTTCAATATTTCTTCCTTTGTTTTTAACTTCAACTATTTCTTTTAGAAATTATATTATTTTAATACTTGTTTGTGCATTTTAAGTATTTACATGCTTCCATTTTTTTGAGCGAAAATTCTCTAAAGGGTATTGCTGGTCAATAATTTGTCTACCTGTTAGTATTTTACCATTTACAATATTTCCTGATGTATTGAGAAGTAGAATTGATAGCTATAAGAAAAATTCTGTAATGAAATATTCAATTGTCACCAAAATTGTTCTGGGTCAATGTCAGGGGAGTGCACAGACATTTTGGGGCGCGTCACAAATGTCTCTTACGGCTCCCTCCATATTGTTTACCCCTATATTTCACTCCTCATTTTAAAAATATTCGCCCCCCTTCAGGCTAGGACCTAGGCCAACAGGTGCCCCCCCCCCACCCATGTACGCCCCTGTGTGATGCCATTTTACCTAACGATTTATGTAAGCATCATTAGGTTGATTTGCTGATTATACAGGATGTGGATCAAATACCCTATAGTGCAGACCCACATAAATACATATAGGAACATACATTTTGTGTGTATTGTGCTCAATGATTTATTTTTTGCTGCATGCCTAAATAAATTAGTGAATAACAAAAATATGCTTGATAAAAGAATCTTAAAACTACTCTTACACTTAAGAAAACAAAGAAAATATTTGAAAAATACTATCTCGGTTCATCATCAATTAATTTAAATTGCACTAATTTTTCTCAATGTTAAAGTTTATCTTACCAAACTAAAAGAATTTGCAGCTTGTTCCAATAATCCTATCAGGCCATTTTCTGTAAAATATTTTCCTGTGCAAATGCCCTCCTCATCAGGAGAAACGACATCATCTGATACTGCACTTTCATCCAAAACATCTGGGGATATTTTCTAAAATAAAAGAATGCCTTATACATGCAAATAAAAACAGAAAAGAAATACATATTTTTTGGCACTTTTTACATCTAGTTTGGTGAAAGAGAATGAAAGAAAAGTTACACATTGATGAATTACAAAAATATGCTTTAACCTAAAAGAATGTAAAACCAGAAAATAACCTTAATGTTGAATTTTTATTCATTAAGACCTTTAGTAATAGCCATTGTAATTAATGCAAGTGAAAAATATTCTTCGAAAAATATTAATTCTAGCACGGAACTTGGAGGCTATTAATTTCAACATTGAATATGTTACATGCTTTTTCCCTTCAATTTTATCAATTTAATTCTGGAAAAAGAGGTGTATTTTTGAGTTTAGTAATTGAAAATTATTTTCATCTGCATTTTATTTCCTACACAAATAATAAATGCTTTCCCCCCCCCTCTAAATATTGATGCTTTTCTTCTTCCACTCTTCTTACATGTAATATTTTATGCATTATATTAATTTATATAAAACTTTTAATGTCTTAACATAAAAACTGATTTTAAACATTAACTAATGAAAGGTCAATTTTAAAATAAAGCATCAATTCATGAGCACATAAGCCTGTAGAAAATAATAAGCGTTTTATCATGCAAAATTGCAGTAATCAGTATACACTAGAACTTAATTTTGAATGCAATATTTTCTCTAATAGTTCATACAAACTTACCTCAAAAGCTACACAGCCCACAGGAAGATATGATCTGTCTTCCAGCATATAAAGATACTCTGCAACGAGGGCAGCAGAATGAACATAACAATGAGCAGCTTCAACATGATTGCATCTCTGTGAATGAAATAATTTGACAAAAATAGACAATATTTTAAACAATAACTATGAATTGAAAAAATATGAAAGAAAAATCAAATATTTAAACTAAGGTAAAAATAATACATAAAACTAATTTTACAACAGTTTTTTTATTTTAATTTTAATTTGTAAATTAAATAATTGATTGATAATTTATGACATAATCCTGTGGAAAAAGGACGAAAAACATAAACAAAGGATTTTTTTTAACGATATCTACTCCATATATGCATTTTTTATTCTTCTACAAAATATGGGCTCATACAAAGGCAAATGACTAAATAAACAAACACCGGCAGAAGAATATCATCTGCTTCAGTATAAGGCTCCACTGATGTATTGGCACCGATGGTTCAAAACTTCAGCCATTGGCATCAGCTCTGATGCTAACTTGGAGAAAAATTCATTCTATTGGCTTTGGAAAAGATCTAAATGACAATGTAGGTCCAATGTTTTGTAGAAAAAAAAGAAAAAAAAAAACCCCAAATTTTTATTTATCCCATTTTTATTTCATAAATAAAGTGAGTACAGCATATAGGGTTCGAAATTGGGCAGCAATGGGACTAACACAGCTCTGGATTTTGGATTGCTACAGAAATATTTTTAACTAATACTTTTAAATAACACTTTCCTTTATTTCTGATTACATCAATTAACAAAGTCTTTGCTTCAAGAAGCCTTAGTCCTGGCCAGTTCTGTGCATTTTATGCACACTCAAACTTCTAGAAAATTTTCAAACTTATAACTATACTCCTTGAGCATGACCCCCCCCCCCCTCCCAAAACAAAGTTAAGTGTATTGCCAGCTGCTGTTTACAAGTGTTAAAATAGCAAATTATCATTTATTTTTTCATCAACTAACTATAAATAAATCAATAGTAATAGTATTATAGTACAGCAGTGATGATTGTTTAAAGTATACTCTCTGCATCCGGCTTTTCTTTCTTTTCATTTCTATAGTACTTATACTTCACATCTACGTAGGGAATTTACCATTGTTATTTATTTTGCAATACTGTAACATTAGCCTAATCCAAAATAGAAAAAAAATTGCAATGGATTAAATTTTGATGTTATTTTTTGCTTCTTTTATAAAAGGTAAGAAAAAAACTAAACAAATAAAAAAATAATTCAATCGCTAGATAAACCAGCAATTCTCCGATTAACAAAAAAAAAACTTTGTAGTGGTTTTTCTCTTTATGAATAGAACCATAGGCGCCCATATGCGAAGTTTTAAGGAGGGCTGGTCTCAGATGTTTTCCCCATGGTTTAGCAGGATATTTTCCCCCATAGAAATCGATTTCAGTACAGATAGTTTTTAAAGTTAGACATTTTAAATAAATTATTCATTAATGGCAAGAGAAGAAATGCTTTTACATTTTTGAAAGAAAAAAGTACTGAAAGCAAGGAAGTTCTAATTTCAAGGGGGGGGGGGTGACTTGCCCCCCCCCCCCCCTATATGGGCATTCTTGAATAGAACTAAAAAAAGCTCTGGAAAGTAAATTTTGCAAGTGTTTGGAAATACTGAATAATTTTCCAGATTATTAAAAATGATTGAACACACAAAATAAACCTTGTATGGAACATTTAGACAAACAACAGTTATAAAATTACTATTGAAAAAAAAACTTCCATTACGAATGCAAAACAATAAGTAAAAAATCTCACTTCAGTATGCTTTTGTGCCATATTAGCAAGCCATGTAAGACGTAAATCAGGTGAAGTTTGATAACCTTTAGCTATACGATACATCAAATCCATGAGCATTTCTGGGTCTTCTTGAAATTCTTTCATCTTAACAGTGTCAGATAAAATCATGTGCAAATTGAAGACTAAATCATGTACCTAAATAATAAAGGAAAAAATTATCTTTTCTATTTTCATGAACAATCACCTAACTTTTTAAATGTGAGTTCTTGCGAAGGAAAGAATTCATTTGTACTTACAGCATAAATAACAAGTAAATTCCAGCTTCATTAAAAAAAAAAAAAAAAACATAGTATCTACTGCATGTTTTAGCAATCAGTCAGGGCTTTACACCTCCATAAAAAGTTCCCAGAATTTAACAATTTTATTTATAGTCTGTTCCAAAAAACAAAAAAACTGAAAAGTTAGAGTTTAATGAAATTACAATCAATTTATATTAATAGGTTAATCTTACATTCCATGTTTAATTTTTAGTTTTCAGAATAAAAATTATTGTAGTATAATAATTTTTAGCAAAGTTAATAAAATTTTGAATTTGGAAGCATTTATCTATAAAAACATGTTTATCAAAATTTTATGAAATACAGTGAAATCCTGTTATAGGGCATTCCACGGCATTTTTGACATTTATGTAGAGTACGTAATGTGACCTTTTTTGCCATAACTTTTTGATTTACTGTTTGATTAGCATATTATTTTATTTTGATCTTTTCCTACCAACACACCAGCTCAAAATAAAATAATTTGCAAATCAAACGGTAAATTAAAAAGTTATGGCAAAAAAAGGTCACGTTACGGACCCTACATAATGTCAAAAATACCGTTCAATGCCCCTATAACGAAATAACCGTTACAATGAAGAAAACGCTCGGCCCCATTTTAAAACCCATTAAGATGATGTATAAAAAATCTCGTTTTAACAAAATGAATATCTTCAAAAATTCGTTACAACAAAATGTTTTTATCTCCATGTCAGTTTGAATATTTTTTACTTAATGCTCTTTTTGGAAATGGTTTTCACAAGTCGTAACCTGCAACCTTTGTTTGTACTTTCATAACCGAGTCATTTAACATGGATATATCCACTCACGCTGATACGGAAGCTGATGTGTGATAACAAAAGTCAGTGTCTAGCCCATAGACGGATTTAGGCTGTGAATTCTGGGGGTGCAACAATACAGGGGATCGAGAAGGGATACAGTGCTGCCAATGGCAACTATAATTACAATTTTGACTGCAAAATTGACTATTGACTATTTAAGACAAAATATGGGGAATGCGACTGCTGTAAAAACAGCGACTATTTTAGTAAGTATAACTAAAATAGGTAAAAAAGCTAGGTTTTTTTTTCTTTTTTCTGAAAGGAAAAAAAAAGGGAAAATCGCTTTTAAGCTTATCCCCTAGTTACAGGGGGAAAAAAAAAAAAAATTTTAGGGCACTTAATTTTTGAAAACAATCATTTCAAAAAGTGGGAAAAAGAAATGTAATAAATCATTCAAGACCAGAAATGTGATGTTTATATTTTTGCATTAAAAAAAGTTTCGTTTTTATTTGATCGTGATTTTTTTAAAGGTATCGTTTTTGTGAGTGTGGTTTTTGTAAAGGATTCGTTTTTGCAATCACTATTTCTGAAAAAAATTTGTTTCCACTACTATTTTTTTTAAACTGTTTTTTGGTTTTTAATTTCTTGTATTTGTACTAAATATTCATTTTCTTAAAACAAGAGCTAATTTTCTTTTGATCGGAAACATCACGAATACAGCCTTTTGAGCTCTTTTTATACGTCAGTCTTTTACTGTTGTCTTTAATTAACAGTTAGACAATGAAAAATTATTCTAGAATGCGTCAGTACTGGTTTCTCGAGTGTTTATTCAAGGTTGGGCTAAAGTTTATAAAAGGTTTTTTTAAGTTTTCCTTTTCAAAAGTTGTTTAGAGAAAGTTTGCGGCGTGAAAGTATATCCCACTTCATGGCACTAATATGATAAAAATGGTATTTTTTAAAAAATGGGAGACTATTTTAGAAACTTTTTTCAAAATTTGGTAACTATTTTGGAGACTATTTTTCATATGAAAAGCAACTAGAGCAACTATTTTTGGTAGCGAAACTCAGTGTCAGACCTGCAGGGGGGGGGGGGGGGTCTTCACTCAGGAAATTTTGAAATTGTACAGAGAAAATGTTGGTTTTTAGTTAATTTCAGAGTGATTTTATTGCAATGCTTACTGGAATGATGTGTAAGGTCTTTAGATCATTTTGAGGAAGTATATTACAATAATCATATTTTTTGACTTTATTAGCCATGGTTGTTTCGAAGAAAAAGAAAATTATAATGTTATACCAGTACATTCTCAATTACAGAGTATAAAATTATCATGTAATGCAGCACAGAAAAATAATTCAAGGAATGTTTTTATCTGATTTATGTAATTATTTATAATCTTTCTTTTTTAAATGGAGAAATATTTCTTCTCAATTTGTGTGGCACAATTTCTGTTGCACTGGCGATGTGTGGCGACCGGGTCACACAATAAACTGCCTATTATTGTATTTTTGGTTTTGCTTTCAAGGAAATTAATTTGTAGAAAAACAACAAATTTGACAAAATTCCTAAGAAGAAATATATATATTCTCCTGATAATATATATTTCATTTAAATTTTCTTTGAAAATCCAACCAAAAATGTTGGGGATGCGGCGCAGCCCTAGCACCCCCGTAAATCCGCCTATGGTTTAGCTATGTGCAATCGGTTTCTGCATGCCATATGTGAGGCATCCCGCAAATTCACAAGGGGGTCAGCAAGTTCTCAACTGTTCTTTTGATCAGTATAAGTGACGTTTATAAATCAAATTAGAATCTTGTATAATGTTCTCTGGGACCAAATCTCTTGTACAAAAGAAAATAACACTTTTTGAGAAGACATTCAATGAATAAAAGTCAGTGTTCAATATTTTCTTTTGTTTTTTCAGAATCATATTTTAGATTAAATTATGTAGCAGCTTTAATTATATTAGAGGGTAGATTACCGAAATTAATACTTTTAAAAATAATGAAAATTTTAAGACGATTCAGTTACAACGAATATTCCGTTACAATGAAGTATTTTAACCATCCCTTGGAGTTCGTAGTAACGGGACTTCACTGTAATATAAATTGCTTTGAACAAACTTATAAGCTGATTGGTTTTGGATACAGTAAACCATTTTTTCAAAAAATAAATAGGACTGTGTGAATATTTTCAAAGACACATAAGTACTAATCGGTTTTTTTACAATCTCCAATATGTTTATAAAGATCAGCAAATGTAAAATAAAATTTTTCTGTTATAATGAATAAAAATTAAAGTAAATACAAAGGGAAACATTAATGAATGACAAAGAAACATTGTTAACAAATATATAAAGAGCTATGTCTACTGCAATTCATTTTGCTAGTTAGAGAGTTATAATGCTGTTTGTCCCAAATTTAACTACTTAAGGAAAAAAATATTATTGTTATATAATGTTTAAATATACATTTAATTATTATCTATACAAACATCGAAAGAAATGCAAAGGAAAATTGTTTCAAAAATAAAATATCTAGAAAAGATTTTTCTTAACAAAAAAAAAAGAGAGAGACCCTAATTATGATTAGGATGAAATAATCCATTGGAAAAGAAACTCACTTGTTCGGGAAATGTAGTAGCTTGAAGTTCTGAATCGTCTTCTGCATATACAAGAATAGTTTTTAAGGAATGTCTTAAATATTCTTCATTAAAATTTCTATTAGTTCCCACCAATGAACTCAAAGACATTGTTACTTGCATTTTAACACGAGCAAAGTTCTATAATAATAACATGTAAAATGTATTAGTATTAATCAAATATTATGCAAACACAGAATAAAATGTTAATGACATCAGTAGCACATGCATGCAGGGTGTTAACAGGTACGAGAAAAAATACAATAATTGAAATAATTCAATCAAAACGATAACTATATGAAGTTTCAAGTATCTAACCTCGTCAACAAAACAAAGTATTAATGTACATTTTAAATTTCTTTAGTGCTTTTATTCAGTTTGTTTGAAAATTAATCTACATTTCTTTTTTGTTATTGTTATTGGTTTATAGCTTTTTAAAGACACCTTCTTTATTTTGAGACTTTCACAATTTATGGTTCCAAATTGAATTTCTTTTTATGACATTTTTCAGTACAAATCTAAGAACCTAAATTTGAAAAAAAAAAACTTATCTGAAAGACTAGTAGGTATGAAGATGTTAGCAAAAAGTGGCTGTTCCACTCAAAATTAACCATGAAAATTATCTCTATAAGCTTAAAAGCATCTTTGCTTGCAGGATATTCATTTCCTATAAAATTACTTTAAGATAATAACTTCAATTTATTCTTTAAATATAACACTTATACTATATATAATATACTTTCAATTTATGGCAATACATATTAATCCAAAAATGTACTTTGTAATGAAATGATACATAATTATGGAGTATTTTTACAGCCCTTTTTGTTGTCCCGCCTGTACCCGCCTGAATAAAAAAACTGATAAGAAAAGACTGTATGCAGTAAACTCCCGAATATCCGTGGCCTTTCACACTTTAAAATTTTCTTTTTAAAATCTGCCATACGTGCATTTTTTACAAAAACGGTTATCATTTTAGGCATAGTTTCAATGCATGCAAGAGTTAGTGATCTTTTAAAGCCATTGCATGCACCAGCAATAATTTTTAATACTGCACTTATTTTCACTGTATTACGTTTTATATACAATAGAAATATTTTTCAGCATAAGACCATTTTTATCTTTTTTACTCCTCATTTTAAACCGTTTTTATGTTATCTGCGATACCTGTGCTAACCAATTCTGCAGATAATCGGGAGTGTACTGCTATGCTAAGCACAAAAGTTGTATCTGCACTTTATATCAAAATTGAGTTACGGCCACTAGACGATTCTTTGTCACATATTTCAAATAAATACAATCTTTTATGGTCATTTGTCAGTGGGAAATGTTTTTACAAAAATTCTGAAAAAGTTGCAACTGAATCAAATACCTGGAGGTGCAAAACTTTAAACGGCAAATTCTTATTTTGAACCCGGCTGCAGAAAAGACACTTCCCCTTAACACGGCAATGCACTGTATTTTTACTGTACAAGATTTTCATCAACATAGGCAACTGTCTGATCCAGATTAATGTTGATGTATAAACACAATGTTTATTTTTCTAAATTCTTTTCTTTTTATTTATTTATTTAATTTTAAACTTCAAAAATTTTTTTTAAACTTATTTATCAATTACAAATGATAAATCTTATCTTAGTGATTCTTTTAAAATTAATTTGTCTATTTTTTCTACTAGGCAATCACTTTTGATTAGGTGTTCTTGGCACATTACTTTAATACTTCATTTCATTGCTTAGATACGACAATTATAATTGATTTTTCCATAAATCATATCTAATTATCACAGGACGCGGGAGCGTCCCGCCCCGCCAAGGAAACCAAATGTCAGCAGCCAACAGAAGCAAATCCACCGCCAAAGACGAAAGAAAATAAAAGTGACCAAGAACAAGATTACACGACAGAACAAGTTGGGCTTTTTTGGGTTTTTCACCCCTCTGTATCTCAGCCCCATGAAGACCCCCGGAGTTGATTTTTGGTACACTCAATCTCTAGTGGCCCCTGACGCCGTAAACCAAAATACAATCCCTTGGACCATCAGGGGGAGGAGGTATTAAAGTTATTAAATGGCTGTTCAAAAAAGTTTTCGCTTTCTTTGACAGGGCTACAGCCCAGACGAAAAAAGGAATCAAGCTGAAATTTCGCAAACACATTCCTTGTGCCCTACTGATGTGCCTTTTGTGCCATTTGACCCCCTCTCCTTCCCCCTCACATTTACCCCCCAAATTGTACCTTCCTGGGGTTCTATCACAGCCCCCCTGGGGGCTACAGTAATGATTTTTTGTATACATTCTTGGGGGGCCATTGAGTACATATACAAAAATTCAACCCCCAGGGACATCATGGGCCAGAGTAATTGAAGTTTGAAAATCACTAATTTTCCCTAAATTCTTATGTACTTACTCTCAGCTCATAGGGTTTGTTTATCTCGGACTACAATTGCAAGGTTAGAACAGATCTAACAGTTATTCCAAAGTTGTCTTAGGAAATGAAATTCAATCAAGACTAAAACATATCCAACAGTTGCAACTAGACGTTAAATCGCGAATATCACAAATTTGCCACAGTGACTGAGCATGCGCGCAGACTTAGCTCACTGGGCTTTCTGTTTTCAGATTCTATGTTGTTTGTTTATACTTAAGCAGAGAAACAAATGAATGAATGAGATTAGAATGCTGTAACCCCCCCCCCCCCCAAAAGTTTTGCCGATACGAAATTTCCTTCCCCGTTTTTCAGTTTTAATATATTTATGGAGGGAAGAAATTTTAAATGTCGGCGCGAAACTGGAGTTAAACCATTACAACATTTTATGTGACAAATTATATGAAACTGTGTGCATATGAATACGGCACATATAACTTTTTAATTGAAAGCGAAAAATAGCACTTTTTTATTGGTTTGCTTATTTTCTAAATTAATGGATTTTTCACAAACAACACATAATGAATTGAAAATATATGAAATACGTGTGTGGATATCCGTGCTTTGCAGCAATTTGTTAGCTGAAATTTTTTTGCAATTAATGTAAGCAAGACTTTTAATGAGCTTAGTCTGCGTGCAACATGCGCATTCGCTATGGCAAATTTGGGATATCCGCAATTTGACATCGAGTAAAGTTGTATAGATCTTCTGACACATTCAAATTTAAAGTATTTAATGGCTTAGTTTTTTTTTTTTTGCTCGGTGATAACATGCATTATTTCATTTTTTAAATGAACTTTTAAACAAAACTAGGTATTAAACAAGACAAAGACTTCTATCAAGAAAAAGATAAATCACCAAACAATTAAAATTTTCCCATAAAACGTAAAATAATCCACGATTTAAGAAAAAATGTAATTAAACAAAAAATGAAAAGCTAGATTAAAATAGCCCTCAAGCTGTAAAACATTTGAAGAAACCTTCATGAAAATGCTGAATAATCTGTCAAATAAAGAAACTGTAATAGAATTTATTGCAAAGTCTTAAAATACTCGAAAACAATATAATTTAAAATATAGTATTTTATTATCCAAGAAGTTTTCTTTGCAACAGAGAGGATACAAGGATTGAATTAAAATTTAAACCTCCCAATTCTCGCAAAATGAACATGGAATCTTAATAGTCAGAAAATAACTTGACGTAAAATTAGATTGGCCATTATTGTTCCTTAAAAACACAAAACAGCATTGTTTCAACTGAAAATTTTCTGACTTGAAGTTCTCAATTCTAAAAATACAGACAAAGTAATAATATCAATGCAAAAAGATGTGATATCTCATCAAAAACAACCCTGTTGTAAAAATTTCCCCACCAAGAAAACCTTTAACCTTTTCGCACAAAAAAGAAAACCTGCATCCTAAACCCAAAAACCCTCAGCCATAAAAAGTTATGATATCTAGTTTGCCCGCCAAGTATCTGCCAAACTATCATCCTTCCTCTTTTCCTTTTTCATCACAGCTACTTCCATTAGAACCTCCTCCCACCTTCAACTCCTCAGAAATATGGATAGATCTTTTAAATTGTTTATCTTGTTTGGCGAGAAGCTTTTCAAATTGAAGTGGTTGCTTGGTGAGCAAAAAGCTTCCCACCAAACAAGATAAACAATTTAAAAGATCTATCCATATTTCTGAGGAGTTGAAGATGGGAGGAGGTTCTAATGGAAGTAGCTGTGATGAAAAAGAAGAATAGGGAGGATGTTAGTTTGGCAGATGCTTGGCGGGCAAACTAGATATCATAACTTTTTATGGCTGAGGGTTTTTGGGTTTAGGATGCAGGTTTTCTTTTTTGTGCGGAAAAGTTAAAGGTTTACTTGTCGGGGAAATTTTTACAACAGGGTTGTTTTTGATGAGATTTTTTTTATTACCAAAGATACTTAAATGAATTAATTTCAAATGTGTTTTTCATTTTCATTTAGTCTCCTTTCAAAGATGTCTTAATATTTTTAAGCTTTACAATTTTTAGCAGTATCTTTTATTTAATGCTAGCAGCGTTGCCCGGTCTACCACCAAAAAAAAAAAAAAAGAGAATTGTATCAAGTGACACATGTTCAACAATCAGGATAAAATAAAAAGAGAAAAAAAGTTAAAATTTCCCACCATAGTAATCACAACAGTCTCTAAAAATCCTCATTAAAATTTGGACTTAAGTGCTTAAAAATTCTCATTCGAATAAGGAAACTTCCAAAATAAAGTTAACACTATCCTGAAAATACCAATGCCTGTCAGATTGTGTCTGTTGCTATATGAACTATCTCTATTGTTGTACGGCCATGGTGGTCTGATCAGTATTTTACAACTTACTGAACTTTAAATGTAAAATGAATGGCTTTTTTACCATTTTGGCAGATTCTTTTAAATTTACTGGAGTTTTTAATGTTTTTTTCTTCTTTTAGACATTTCAGTTTAAACTGAACTTCGTTGTTACAACTGTCTTTCCTTTCACTAAACATCAAAGTAATACTAGCCAATGGGTTAAAGATCATGAGACCCTTACTTGTACGCAATTATCAAGGGGAACAATTTGTTTTACTGTTGCAAATCATAATCTTATAACTATAGCAATGATACTATAGTTGAAATGCTATTTCACCACTTATTTTTGTGTGCGTGAATGTGCATATCTTACAAACTCAAATGGCTAAATTATAAAACTATCTTACATTGCCTATTTCAAAATTCTGACGCATTAAAAGATAGAGAGATGCAGATGCTTGAGAACGAACACTGCTAATGCTTGAACTACAGTGCCTTAGTAACCTCAAACATAAATCAGCACATTGTTCAGTTTCTTCTTCAAAGAGCAGTTCAGGAAACTATAAAAACAATAAAATTGAAACAAACAATCATAAAGAAAAAAGTTTTCATATTTAAATAAAAATTTGAAAAATGTCAGTTAACAGATATCAAAGTTTGAAAAATTCATATTACTTTATAGACTAAAGAACGCTGAGTTGTGAACATATTTTGCAGGACAGTTGTGCTTTGGTTAGTTCCAAGGGCATGTAACAGAACTTTCAAAACAGTGCTAAGAACGCCTTGCAACATGTCAGTGTGACAAGCAACCTACATAAAAAAATACCAATTCAATGTCATATAGTAATTTTAGATTGTAACCATGAATTGCATTAACTTATAAAAGCATGAATTGATTCATGAGAACCACTATAATTTACCTGAACAATAAGCTCAAGTGTATCAAGAACAATCATATTCACTTCTGAAGAAAGATTACTTTCTATTTGGATCACTGCTTCTGTATCTAGTTTGGGTCTAAATAAAAAAGTGAAAAAATATATATATATAAAAGGTAAGCAATGTTGCAGTTAATTCTTATACATATCATTGCATTGATTTTTCTACTTCATAAAATATTTATAAACTGTACTTTTGCTTACAGGTGTGTTAGCAACATACTTGTATTACAAAAGACATACAAAAAATTTAGTTTCTTTAGGAAAGATAAAAGTGACAATAGGCATATTTGAGCACATCACTAACTTTTACATGTAATTAGTGATTGCAATACCAGTATACCGAATACTGGTATTTAGAACTATTTTGCAATTTCGTAATACCGGTATTTGCCGGGGTAGAATACCGGTATTTTTGGTAGTACCTAAAAATAAAGTTTTTAATTAAAGTGCTTTAAATTTAACCAACCAGATATCTACTGTTATTTTAAATATAAATTTCTTTTTCGGTGAGGGAGAGGTACAGTACCAAAACCAATCTATTTAAGTAAAAATTTGGCTTCAAATGCACAAACTTATAGAACATCAAGGAATAAAAGTAGTGGAAAGAATACAAAAAGGTATTTTCATCATTAGATGGTGTGATAAATTGCACTTTCGTGAATTTATGTGAACCACATTTTTATTTTCTTCATTTCCTAGACTTGCCCGCTTGTGAAAATTAATTTTAAGAGTAATGGAATTTAAGTGTTGTGCTGTGAACAATTTATTCCAACCATGAATTGCAGAAATTTTTTTATATGTTTTTTAAAAATATTTTTCTGAACTGTACTGATTTTTGAGAAACTTTTTTCTTGTTAGTATAACAAACAGCAATCTGTTGTCACTGGTATTAGCATGCTGTTCTGTCTTGCTATTCAGTTTTGCACCAAGCGAGATAATGTTTAATAAAACCTAAAATGTTTGCAAAAAAAAAAAGAAACCAGTTGGAACGTATTTTCAGATATTTACCCGATTGTAAAGAATTTCAAAAAGGAAACAAAAACTAAATTAACAAGATCAAATTTTTTGTAAATTTCAAACCAAAGGGTCAATAAGAAGCAAACACAAACCTGTTTTGACCAAGAGGAAATTGCTGAAGATGATGGTAATACAGAAAAAGAATTGTTGCTAGAAGAATAGTTACAACTAGCTATAAATAATAATGATAATGAAAAAAACTACCCACAATACAAAAGAAACACCCACACTCACAAAAATGATTTTTTCAAAATCAGGAAGTTAAAGACTGAATTATTTGAATATGAAGGCAACTACAGGAGGTGTATTGCACATTACTAACAGTACCACCGCCCTGCGTGAATTCAGAAAGAATATTTTCAACTGCAGAAAATTTGTTCCCAAAACGAGTTCCAGGCTTAGTGAAAATTGAATAGATGCAATATGTTTCTTTGCCATTAATGATTTTTTTTTAAATATGATATGTGTCCCTTTATTTTATAATTGTTCACAAAAAGTAAATAATGCACTTTTTGAACAAAATGGCAACAAAACATTATGTTTTTGAATGTTTCTTGGGAAATTTCTAATACCGATATTAATATCTGTATTCTGGTATCAAGTTTAAAAAATACTGAATACCGGTTTAAATACGGATACTATATATGATTACGGTAACTTGTTACAAAACAATTTAGGACAAAGTTGTTAACTATATGCTTCTCAAAATACTAACTAAAACACCTGACTTGGTTGTTCTTGATATCTCTCTACTTTTTACGATGAAAGCGAGACTTGGCATTTTTATACATTTTATGCTTTTGATGGGATCTCATTTCTTTTTGTTGGTAGACTTCTTTTTTTATTTTCGTGAATAAAATATTTTCAAAACATTTGACTACTCAAACTATAAAGTAACATGCCAAGTTTAAATCCAATATAAAAAAAAGTAAAAATTTGTTTTCTAAATAAATTGAAGAACATGGTGCAGTCCAACATTTTTGAAGAACTGCTATGGAACTTGGTAACCGTTAGATATGCATTCTTGTCGGTGACACCATCTACCCCAAACCTCATTTCGACCGAACTTGGCTTTTTTTTTGCATTAATATTTTGTTGGAATATCATTAATTTTTGAAAAGTGAAGTAAAAAGTTATGTTTCTAAATGGACAATTAAATGTAAAAGCATGCACAAATGCAAGACTTCCTTTCTTTTCCTACCTTTACGGTGCACTTGTTTCTTTTTACTAGTAACTAGAGATACCCACACAGCTTTGCCCATAGTAGAAAATTAAAAGGTCATTTGGTTCGCTTGTATAGTTACAAATAATGGATGATGAATTTCTCGCTAATTTGCTATATTCATTTGCTCGCCTATGTTATGATAATTTACTCATCCATGTTATAATAATTTGTTCGATAAAAGATTCTGTGCCAAATTTCATGAAAATCGGCCGAACAGTCTACGCACTATGTGTGTAACAGACATCTGGACAGAGATTCACAGACAGACTTTCAGCTTTATTGTTAGAAAAGATAAAGGTTTCACGAAAATCAGCTGAACCGTATAGGCGCTGTGCGTATAACAGACATCCAGACAGAGAGACATAGAAACAAAGACACAAAAAAGACTTTCAGCTTTGTTATCAGTAAAGATTTCAAAAAATGTTTTTTGATAGCTGGGGCTTGCCACGATCGCCAATTTTGAACAATAATAGTTTGCTTTTGTCACTATCAGCCAGACGAAAGTACATTTTTGGCTCTTCACTATGGCGCCGACAAATTTTGCGACAATTGGGAAAATTGCTAAGACTCCCAGTTCTTAAAATCTTCCAGCAATTTTATTGTCCAGGGGAATTATCATTTCGTTTATCACGTTTTTCTTCACATGCATTTTTTTTTTATTCATTCGAAACTACAGTAGCATCACAAGTGTCTGAAGCTTAAGTTTTTCCTCAAGGGAGAAATTGAATGTTTTAACTACGTATGTGGCTAATTTCTTAAATCACTGCAAGGTGGCGTATTCAAGCTCTAGATTTACGAGTTTCATTATTTTAAAGATATTTTTTTTCCTTTTGATGGATCTTTAAGCATTATTTAAAGCCTCATTTTGTTTAAACATTAAACGTTTAATTTTAAATTTGAACAAATTTGTTCTGGCAGCATTTGACAAGTGGCATTGTTTTGATTATTAGGCGAACATTTTGAAATTGTTCTGTGAAGTGATCACGCCGCAATGCTCATAAAAATACCGCAGTGTTTTGCTATAATAATGTAGTTTTTTGACTTTCTAAATTTTTTCCTTTATCTATGCATAAAATCTATTTTTATGTCAGTTGAGAGTCACTTAGAAGTGAGTAAACATTTTGTTGAATAAATCAGCCAATCATTGTAAAAAAGTTCACTTTCAAATCTTGATAATTCCTCAACCATCAGAGGTATAGTCATGAAATTTAGGCTTATTGTTCTACGAATACATATTAGATATACCAAGTTTCAAGCATGTAAGAATCCAACATATCTTCACACTTCAAAACCGTCCATTTTGACATTGGACATTATTACGGCATCACCATTTCTGTGTTTCTGGTATTCATTATTTCGTGCAGCATTTACAAATTCAACTGACTAGTCAATGATTTCATTTTTACAGCAAGAGCGCCATCTGTTGGTAATTAATTTGCGAAATGGAAAGTAGCTCTAAAACTACACCACGGGACTGAAATTTTGAAATGTTTCAATTTTTCTATTCATTACATCGTGAATACTAACTGAGTTAAAAATTTCAAGCTCGTGTGACTGCTAGAAGTATCTTAGAATTATGATGACGCTTTTTCTCTATCATCTGTTAGGGACAAATCCTCGAACTTCGACTGGTAATAATTCTTGAACCATTGATACAAGTGGAATAAAATTTGCAAACAAATCTCACTATCAAATGTTCTGTTAGTGACTAAAAAACCAGGCTTTTAGCTTTACCCACTACAAAATTACAGGGAGTCATAATCGTTGTGAGTTGCTTCGAGAAAAGGATAGTTCAGCTGTGCCTGTGTTTGTTTTGAATTGGCTTGCTTTTGCTCGACTTGGTGGGGGCACTGCCGTGCCTCAAGATACCGGTACCGCCTTTTTGGTCTGGTATTGCAATCTCTACATGTAATCATGTATGGTAGGGGGGGATATCTAAACTAAGTTTGATTTAGAACATTTGAACCAGGCATACCCATTTTAGCTGCAGATCAGTGAAAAATAATTGGAATTCATCATAATTTATCCACAAAAATTAATGCCTATTAAGAGATTCCAATTCCAATAGATAACAGAAAAAACCCCCCCACTAACATTGAAAACAAACATGGCAACATGAAACAGCTGAAATACTAGGCAAACTTTAAAACAAAATGTAATCCAGTACATAGTCATAATAGTATTCTATAAGGTTTTAAGGGCAGCCCTTAAAAAATTCACCTTGGTACAGATTACTCCATGATTGTGAATTTTTGTTTGTTTTTGAAAATGCCTTAATTTTGTAAAATGCAATGCAAAGAGGGGGAAGGGGGTCAAATATGTTGATAAAAAGGGCAACATCATTTCGGGCTACCATAAATGATGTTGCCCCTTTTTATCAACATATTTGACCCCCTCCCTCCTCTTTTGCCACAAAGCATCAAATTTTACTTCATCCCCCCATCCTCCATGTCAAACTATATTACATGAACACCCTGTTAGGAAAAAAAGTTTTATTTGAACTGAGATGTGTGATGTCATATTTCCTGCCGTCTGCTCCCTCTCCCTTGTCACAGACCCACAAATATCATTAATCCCTTTCCCTCTTCAAAGTATGACATCAATTGTGGATGATCCTTTATGATATTTCAACAATGACTGAGGATTTATCATGAAAATAATAAAACAGAGATAATATTCCAATAACTGTTAAGGCACAAAGTAAAAGGCATTTTTAGTATTTATGGAGATTCTTTCTGGGTAAATAATTTTGAGAATAGAGAAATGAAAATAACAAACTGTATGAAAGGAAGTTGCAGACAATTAAATTTTTTTAAAAAATAACCCACTTTTTTATAACTTTTACCTTTCTGTAGAATTTTTTAGAGGGGGAAAGGGGACTAGTAAGCAGTGTAATTACATTTTATAAGAAAAGAAAAAAGAAAGAAATATGAAATAAAATAAGAAAAAGGGAGTTTATTTATCTTAAAGATTACCTGTCCACAACATCAATGCTTGATTTCCAAATCATCTGATCCTTTCTCCATCTAAGTTTATCACCAGACTGAGGTGAAGGGGATGGAGGGTTGCGATCTATGAGAAAACAGTTAATTTAAAAAATGCAATTTTTAAAACCTCTCAAATCATGAAACAAACTTCTGAAATAATCTTCAGAAATCTTCCTCAATATAATATTAAGTTCAGAATTCAAATAACAGATTAAGAAATAGTACTTTTGAAGATCAAGTTTCATTTTGATCAAAAATAAATTATTTGAAGTATTGAGCTTCAATAATGTTTGAAACACTTGTAACAGTTTTAATCACGTTCTTTACTTACACAAATTCTCAGGGATTTAGATTACTAATTACACTAGTTGATCATGTGATGTTTTAATTGTTTTAAAAGCCAGCTTGAAAAGAACTAAAATGTGAAACTTAAATATAAGTACTCAAATTAGGTATGTTTTCGCTAAAAAAAGAAAAAAAAACAAAAACAATTCAGCTTGCAATAAATGGAATTTTTTTATGTTAATGAATTTATTGAAATTATTCATCTCATTAGAATCCTTTTGTGCAAATTTTAATTCTCACCTAAAAAATGAAGTTACAATTTACTTTTCTATGCAAAAATGTTTGTAAAAAATGATTGATATCTTGAATATGAATTACTACAGACCAATGCAAAAACAATATTGAAATTGGAAGACTAACAGGATATATGAAACTTTAAAATTTTCTACACAATTTTTTATTTTTGCAGAAAATTCAGTATAAATGTGGATATGGGCTCCACTAACTTAACGGTAACTATACCGCAAATCTTCACAAGCAGAGCGAAAAGTTAACAAAAGATAGAGAACCACTTAAGAAGCGAGCGAAAGGTGTTTGTTGTATCAAGATGGCCCTAGATACCAAACTGCAACGATTGTTTTTTTTCGTATTTGTGATGTGTGTTTGTGTTTATGTTCATATATGTGCTGTTTGTAATCATTAAATGTGTTTCGTCTACTATTCTTCGTTTCAATTGGGATAAATTCCCACATAAATATGATCAGGGTTCATACACTTGTGGTTAAAAAAAAAATTCCCTGATTTTTCCAGGTTTTCCAAGTCAATTTTTAGAAAATTCCAGGTAACTCATTTCATTCAAAATTAAGTTTAAATTACGATATTTTCAAAACAATAAAATTATTTAAAGTAGCCATGCGAAAGAACTGAAACTTTTCCCCTTAGAATTAAAAAAAAAAAAGAAATCTTGGATTTTTTTCTTTTTTTCTCTCAAAATTTCATTTTGCTCAAAATAGTTTTCATTCATTTGCTACTTGCTGAAAACCAAGTTCTTATTTTAGCGTATCCTCGATGCCAAGGGTCATGCGTAATATTAGAGTTTTGCTGTAAACATGCAGCAATCTTATAGCATCTGCTTTTGGATTACAATACTACATTTCTGTTTATTTTCTTATTCCCAACTTCAATAAACTATAGGGGGCGCTGCAACCACTGTCTAATGGCGGACGAAAAAGGTAAAACAAACAAATGCTACAACTTATAATTTGGTTTGACGCTTAGTCAATGACAGTAATTTTTCATCGTGTTTGTGGAAAGCTTTCTTTTCTATTCTTCTTAAATTACATTACAACACAAACTGTCTGAAGCCTGTATTTTACAGCAAAGAAAACACGTGGAATGGAATATTTAGTACTGTTAATCACCACAAGGTAGCGTATTCGAGCTCTGGAGTTGCGAATTAGTATATAACACAAAACATAGGGAGCAAAATACAAAGCTATTTTTCAGTATAAATATGATTAACTTGTTGCGTTGATCGGCATACCATATAATAATGCACAAAAACAATCAACATCCGCCGATCATAGGCATCATGCCAATAAATAATTAGTATTTTTTCTTTCACACATTAAAGGATTCTTACATTAAAATTTTTCTTTTATAGAAAATAACTAATTTTTAAAAATTCATAATTTATTGCACATTTTATGTTTATTTCATTAGTTTACATTAAGATAAATATGCAATTCTGTTTTCGGAAATTTACGTCTACTTCCATCTTGCAAATGACCAAATATGGCGTTAAGTGAAAAATTTAAGATAACAAGTAGATTTTTGAATTTGTAGCATAAAAGTAGCAATAAAAAAATTAATAATACTTAAAAAACTATAATTAAGACAAAATAGTCAGTTTTTAGCACATAAGCATCTAAATCAATAATAATAAAAACAATGTTCTGAAGATAAAATTTTGCATTTTTCTAGAAAATAATTACAAATTATCCTATTATCCACACAAAAAAAGAACATTTTGCATTGTTTTCAACAGTTTGCATTGCAATAAACATCCATTGTCGTTTTTGGAAACCTGAGCACTTAAAAAGTATTGTGTACTTCCACCTTGGAAATGACCAAATATTGCGGCTACATCAAAAATTAAGAAAAAATTTTTTTTGAACTTCTAGCATGAAAACAATTTAAGAATAATAAATCTTCATGAAATTACAATTCAGTTGAAAAGTTTTTAGTACATTTGCGTTCAAGGCAATGAAAATTCATTTTTAAGAACAAAATTTTTCATTTTTCAAGAAAATTAGATACATATTCAAACATTAAAAAAAAGTTTAAGTTTATAATTAATTTGAATTTTAAACCCTACTCATTAATTGATTCCCTACTCATTGATTACTACCCTACTCACTTGTTTCTAGAAACTACTTCTGTCCCTCTTCTTGGGCGGTTACGTTTGTACAGTTGTGTATGTGTAGGCTTGTGTGTGTGTATAAGTGTAAATGCGCTTGTGTATGTGTGTATGCATATGAGAGTGCGAGTGTAGGACATGGATGCCAGCGACCAGGAGGAGCCTCGCCTGCAGAGGACGGTGGGGTTGAAAAAGGATCCAAACATCAAGGATGGTCAAATAAAAACAATTAGCAATCGTGATTGCTCAAAAAAACAAACAATTTGTAGCACATTTTGCGTTACTTTCATTAGTTTGCAGTCAAAGAAAACGATTTTCCCAATCAACTCCCTTCTGCTCTGTGATTCCAAAGCAGTTAATTGTCTTCTCCCCTGTTGAGCTTGTGCATAATTCCTGTTCACAAGAGAAAATTTTTTCTTGGGAAGTATTGAGGGCCAAAAGTGACGACTGTGAAAGTTTTTTTTGGGTCGGCACTTTTTTATTGCCAGTCATTTTACCTAAAAATGTCATTTTTTTTTCATGAAACATCGATAAAAATGAAGATTTGATCTCAGAGAACAAAACTCCCTGGGGATTTTTTTTTTTTGAGCTGTATTTGGAAAATTCCCTGACTTTTCCCTGACATTTTTGACTATGTCATTTTCCCTGACAATTCTAGGTTTTCCCGGAGCATACCAACCCTGAATGATACTTGTACACTTTTTTTTTTACAAAACTTTTATCAGGGATGAGAGTGGTCAGAGAGCAAAAAGGAGGAAATCCAAAAGAATTTTGTAAAAGGGATGATATTCAAAACCGCATCAAAATAGAACCTGAAAGCCATGACATTCAAAAATTCAACAAAAAATGGCTAATTTAACAGTTTTAAAGGTAATGTTTACTTAATTAAGTATAAGTAATAATGTTGTACAATTTGCTGCATTGTACCATTTCTTGCAAGTGTTTATTTCTAAATAAATCTAAATTTTTGAAGAAGAGGCAACAATTTCTAACCTCTGAGATCTTGAACAAAGGGTTGGGGGAGCCATAGGTCAATCTTGGCTGCATCACACAATAGTGTCAACTTTTCATATTTTTTAGGAAAAAACATTTTTTCATTAAAAACATTTGAGTTTATAGTGTTACACGAGTGAGAACATGCATTTTAAAATTAGGTCTGTTGGTTAAGTAAAAATTTACAACAGAGAGAAAAATCAAAAATTTCTTTACGTGGTAAAACATACTTTTCATAGTAAGAATCGAAAGTATATATGTATATAAACAATTGGTTATCTTTTTCCTTGCATTGGAACCCAAAATTTGTTTTTAAAAACTTCCTAATAGGATTTTGGAATCAAAAGAACAACTTGCAGGCTCCTTAATTAATCATGAAATCTCAAAACATTTACCAGGCTGTAAAGCCTAATTAATCTGAGATTCACCATAAATATTTTTTACACTTTTTTAAATATACAAAAAAGTTACCATGCCAAGTTTCAATAAAATTCGAGACTGTGGGTGCTAAGTCATTTTTTGATTGACTTTTGCATTTTTTCTAAAATAAACATAAAGAAATAAAATATTATTGAAATGATGGATAAAATAAGCAGATATAAGGAAGCACGAAGTAAAAACTCACCCAACATTAAAAATAATTGAAATACTTGCAGGATGCAAAAAGATTGAAATCTCAAACGAGGCACGCAACTTTCGGCCCAGCACGTGTTTGACGTCGTTGGCATGATTCCAAAACTTACGTTTTTGGTAGATATCGCTTAGGATGACGTTTCGAGAGGAAAAAATAGAAAGAATAAGAAATTGGGGACCGAAAATTTAAAAAAAATCGTAATTTTTCCGATTTTTGAGAAAAATAAGGCCTAAAAGAGGCAAAAAAAAGGAGGAAAAGGAGGAAAGGTTTTAAAAGCCGACAGAAAAAGCCGGCAAAAGCCGGAAAAATCTCATCCCTGTTTTATAAAACTTGTACTATTGCTAAACCAGATTAATGAACTTGTAAAAAAGTAATGACAACATTTTTTAAACATGACTATATCTTTACTAATAATAAAGCTGAAAGTCTCTCTGTCCGGAGGATGTCTGGATCTCTGTGACGCGCATAGCGCCTAGACCGTTTGGCCGATTTTCATGAAATTTGGCACAAAGTTAGTGTGTAGCATCGAAGTGTGCACCTCGAAGCAATTTTTTGAAAATTCGATGTGGTTCTTTTTCTATTCCATAACATGGGCACAAGCCAATTGGCGAGAAGATTCACCATACATTATTTGTAAATATACAAGTGAACCAAAATACCTTTTGATTTTTCTATTACGGGCAAAGCCGTGCGGGTACCATTAGTAATTGATAAAGTAGCTAAAATTAAAAAAAAACAACTATCATGATCAAATGTATATATATATATACCTTTTCTTCTCATCATTTCACTTCTTGCACTGGAATGGCCCAATATAACATCTTCTAAGCGAGATTTTATGTCAGATGTTTTCTGTATATGCTGCTGACTGCATCTTAATAATGCTTTCTTCCCCTGTTGCAACAAAATTAAGAACAAACAAATGTTTACATTTAGTACATACAGCGAAACCTCTCTAAAGCAGAAACCTTTGGTTCCTGCAAAAATCGGCCGTAAAGGGAGGTGGTCACTTAATTGTGGTTGCTTTAAATTAGTCAAAGATATCTTTAAACATGTTTCAATTGCTACAAGAACAAAGAGTTAAATTTATGTTGCAAAAACTTTAATGAATATATTTTTTAAATTCTTTTTTCCAAAAACAGTGGGTGTTTGGTTTCTATTTTCAGGCTTTTAAAATTAATTTTCATTTCTTAAAATGCATGTTAAACAGGTACTATTCAGCCGCGGTTTCTTTGTTTATTTCAGAAGTACAGAAAAAAGCTAATAAAATCAGGAGAAGGAAAGACTGCAATCAGAAGAGCAATTATTACTATACCTAAATATCATGCACGCTTAAACCTCCTTGAGAAAATTTTTAAAAAAATGCAGATACATTATTCTATCCAGATTTGATTGAAAAGTCAGGTTTTCTTTTTAATTATTTAGGAAGAAAATGTGGTCATAATGAGAGAGAGAGCATCTGGAGAGGTGGCTTAATGGAAGGCTAGTATATATATATATATATATATATATATATATATATATATATATATATATATATATATATATATATATATATATATATATATATATATATATACTAGCTGACCCAGCCACGCGTTGCTGTGGCAAAGTAGTTGGATTAAAATATTCTTTTACTTAATATTTTGATAGAATCTAATTAATAGTTTTAGTAAAGCTTAAAATAGTCCGGCCAATTTTAAAACATAAGAGATTGCTAATGGGCGTGTTCGGATGAATTAAATACTTATTGAATTGAGTAAGCAGTAACTAAATGTTCAATGTTAAAAGCACTATAGTTACCTTTAGTAAATTTTCCAAGTATAACTTCGGAGAAAAATAAAAGCAAAATAACTTGAAAGTAATAGTAAATATCGAAACTGATTGTAAAATATCGGAACGTAGAAATTAAGCATAAACCAACATACACTTTTAGGATGTACCCTACATTTCATTTATCTCAGATATCTCTATAGTTTGTAATCAATAACACCTTTAAAAAATACATTAACTACATTAAAAACATATAAAAATTAAATTCTATAAATGAGATAGATGACATTGACTTAGATCTATTGTTTCTATTATTTGAAAACTGAAAATTATCTAAGCACTGAGTTGTGCACAACAATATTCTTGCTTAACCTTTCTTTTGCTAACACGCATAGGTATAACATTTCCACTTGTGAGTAGGCGATAGGTAGTTGCCCATGAAAAAAACATGTATGTTTCAAGTCCATACTGAAAGTAGACATTGTTTGGTCTTGAAATCAATTTATGGTCTTTTCAAAAGCTAAACAAATCGGAAATCGAAGCCTTACAAATGTGTTTGAAAATTATGATGCTATTAATGGCTTACGTGGCAACACAAAAATTTCTCCTTTAAACTTTTCCGTCAAAATTGTTGAAATTTTGATGAAGAAACGTGTACCGTTGCATTATCTAGTTGGGTTAAAATCGCAAAAAAGAATAATTGGTGAACCAATTTTCAACCGGAAATCGTCTAGTAGCATTCTTGATATTTCCATAGAATTTAAAAATTCAGTTGGAATGTTCATGGCTTTGTTTTCATCGACAACTGTATAGCCTTGTTCAGCATCAACGGTCAGCACAATCTGATTATGATTTTTTTTTCAGATGTCAGTAATGGCTCATTATTCACAACAATTGTAGCTAAGACTGTCATTTCAATGTTTTTTCTCGTTGCAACTCAGCGTCAACAAAGTAGGTGACCAATCGATGAGGTGATATCACACCATAATGACTAAAAACCAAATTTGAAATTAAAATGCATAAATCTTCAATCAACACTAAAGCTTTATTGTACATCTTTGGTGTAAAATCTAGATTTGGACATTGGTATGCTTGTTTAACTCAATGGAGTACATATCAAGCATAAAATTTATATATGTTCCCCACAAAAATGATGATTGTGTTGGATATTATGTAGTCAAAATTATTTTAAACAGTTGACGAATACTGTTTCTCGTTATGCAAAACCTGCATCAGAAAAGGCAACTTTAAATGATTGTGTGCTACCAATAATTACAATTCGCGAAATGCATCGTGATATGTATTAAACACTCGACAATTAACGGACCGCAAATATTCCCGTCTGTTCGGGAACGTTTAACGAAAACAAACGCAAAAGCATTATTCACTTTATTTTGGATGCAGTTTTGTTTTGGATGGAGTTTTAATCCCAATGTCTTGGCTTTATTTTTTAATTATGCTCAAGATTGATGAATGTTGTGTTTTTGCTTGCGTGGCTTCCGTGATTTTTTTGATTTTATTCAACACTGTAAAAACAATTAAGAAGCGTCCTGAAAAATAATGGGCAGCGAATATTTCCTGTTTCTGCCAGTAACATATCTTTGAAAAAAATAGGAGCATATCCCACTAAAAGTCAGAAACCTTCCTAAAATTATCCTGGAGTCTTTCAGAAGAAATATCGAAACCTCTCCGATTCAAGACAATCAATTCTTTGAAACCTTTAGAGAGAACCGAAGTATGATTAAAAGTAATAGCTTGGCACATTTTTTGACTCACCAAGAAAGTACCAAAAGCATTATCGCAACCATAGCCACATCTAAGAAAGACTTGCAAGTGTGCTTAAAGAATTCTACTTGCTTGTTACTTTTGGAAAATTACGGAATCCAGAGACTCATTTGCTCCTATTGGGAGTCACGTCAATCTGGACAGTCCATGACGAAGGTATTGAAGTCAATTCATCACTAAAATTCTTTAAGCTTCCTAAAATTATCCTGAATTTTTTTTAAAGAATTCAGTACTATCCCCCTGGACCTTCAGAATAAATGTTGGTAAGTTGAACAGAAAGCTTGACACCTCTCTATTTTTCCAAGAAAGCTCCAACAGTAATGTTGCAATCATGGCAAAAGGTAAGACAGACTTGTAAGCAAGTATCACAAACCTAACTCGTCTGCGATTCCGGTAAAGCTTCGGAATCCAGAGGCTCTTCCACTCTCTCTCAGAGATTTGGCAATGGAACCGGAACGTAACTGACTTGAAGCGGATATACTTAATAAATACGCTCAGTTAATCTTTAAACTGGGAGCTAAAAATATTTTTCGCAACAGTGAGAAGTCTGCATTCATGATGTTTGTAGCATTCAAACTTTTTACCCAGATACTTGATATCCAAATAAAATTGTTGAGGACCTGTAATAAGGTCCTTTAATAACGTATTTCACAAAGTATTTAATGCTGTTACAGAACTGCAAAACTTGACATTTATATGAGCGTCATACGTTTTTAAAAGCAGTGGTGAGTATGGAACTACCCGATGCTTATCAATTTCAACTTGCTTTGTAGAATTTGATATTTAGATTGAAAAGTGAGGCCTCCATACTCCTCCTTTCTTCGGCGATATTGTTAATAATCATCAATATCCGTATCATTTCCCTATCATCCATAGTATCATTTGTAAATTCTAATCAACATAAGAATAAAATATTTGAGGGTAAATTCACTTACAGCACCATCTAGTAAGAATTTACAAAACCAAATAATCAATGTACATTATTAATGCATAATAAACATTTTATTTGTGATAAAAAATTATAAAAACCATCCTATCTTTTAAGTTGGACCAAATTACAGATACGTATGAAATTTGATAAAAATCGGTTCAGTAATTTCGGAGTTTACCCCGAACAAACATTGTGACACGAGATTTTTATATATATAGATATATATATATATATAGCGTCAAATTAATGGGGCAAAATTCTGTTCAATCAAATTTTTGTCATTTGAATAGGTGGTCAGTTAGAGAAGTTTCACTCGACGTCATATTATGAAAGCAAAAGTAAATTTAAAATGTTTAAATATTTTGAAGAAAATTTTGTTCACACATTTATGGTACGGCATATGTATGGTTTATAAATCTTTACTAATAATAAACAGTAAAGTCTGTATGTCTGGATGTCTGTTATGCGCATAGCGCCTAGACCATTCGGGCGATTTTCGTGAAATTTAGCACAAAATTAGTTCGCAGCATAGGGATGAGCACCTTGAAGCAATTTTTTGAAAATTTGATTTTGCCCTCATTTTATTCTAGTTTTAAGCTCATTTTAATGAGCAAATTATCATAGCATGGACAAGTAAACTTCCGTAATATGGAGGAGCAATTTACCATAACGTGCGCGAGCAAATTATCATTAGCAAATTGGTGAGAAATTTATCATCCACTAATTGTAAATATACAGGCGAACCAAATGACCTTTTAATGTTTTACTGCGAGCAGAGCCATGTGGGCACTGCTAGTGTAAAATAAAGAAAACTATACTGTTAAAAAAGTGGAAAAATAAATAAATAAAATTAATGTATATATATATATATATATATATAATAATAAAAGTGAAAAATATATTCAAAAGACCACACCAAGAGCCCATAGATGCGCAACGCAGCAAAACTAAAAAGCCAAGTAAGTATAAAATTAAGCAAACAGAATTACAAATATTAAACAAATTATAAATAACAAATGATGATAAAAAGGAAAAATGCAAACAGCTATTAAGTAGGAATAGATAAAGAGTGAATCCAGAGCTCATCAGCCGTGGAGGATTCATTAATTATGGTCAAAAGACCAAAATTTTAACTAAAAACTAGAAGAGAATGTTTAAGCTCCAGTACATGTAATATAGAGTAACAATGGGCTAACGCACCACTTGCTAAGCTAAAAACAATAAACTAGAGCTCAAACCTAAAACTAAAAGCAGGGGGTTTCGTCTCGACTAATTAGGAAAACAAGTTCCGATAATTAGCCTTCCACGGGACAGTACCTGCCTATAACAAAATTGTCTTACCTTGAAATCCACGTAAACAAAATCATATCCATTGTTCAACCTGATAAAAAACCATTCCATTTGTCAACAAAACATTAAAAACATAAAACCATATCCAGAAAACAGTCCATAGACATACCGAGTCGCCTGTTTCGCACGTGTAAAATTCATCCACCCCGGTGATTCATAAAAAATGGTTTGTCACGGTTGTATCATACATTTACACAGTTAAACAGTTTCAAAGGAAGCGAAATGTTCATCGACGGCTATACTTAAGCAAATGTTTTCAACTAGATTTTTAGGGAAGTTATTATTAAAAAGTAAGTTTTTGAGTACTGAAATTTCTTGCTTAAATGCAGAAATGGTATTGCAAATTCTTTTAATTCTGATAGTTTGCGAAACAATAATGCCGATAAAAACCTTTTTACTTAGGCAGGAGGAAAAATCTTGTAAGCTGCTAACTGTGAAATTGAATTCATGTCTTTTATCATAGTGGAACAATTTGAGTCAATTTGTATGTTGACATCCAAGAAATTAAAGCTATTTTGATTAGAACTGGTCTTTTTGAGCGTTAAAGAACTATGATAAATAGTTTTGCTAAGTTTAGAAAAATTAGGAAAATTTATACACAAAAGGTCATCAATGTATCTGCAACAAAGAGGTGTAGAGGAAGGATTGTCAATTAAATATTTTCTCTCATAATATAAAAGAAAATGGTTGGCTAATGTAGACCTAAAATTAGCTCCCATTGCTATGCCATTAATTTGTAGAAAACATGAATTACCATTTTTGAAAAAATTATTGAAAATACAAAATTTAAAAAGACCAAGAAAAAACAATTCATTAAAATCAAGGGAATCCTTGACTGAATTAAAAAGTTCTGAAACAGAGGAAAAAAGTTCAATGAGTGGGATATTGGTGAAGAGGTTTTCAAAATCAAAAGTTTCTAAGTAATTTATATCAAGCATATTAAGTAAATTGATGACTTCAACACTACTATTAACAATCCAGAACCAATTCATTTGTTGAAGTTTAAGTTGTTCAAGAATTTTTTTGAGAAACTGTTCAAGCTTTACACTCAGATTTTTTCCAATGGTGTTGGTGGCAGAGCAAATAAAGCGAAATCCAACAGGTGTTTTATGAAATTTTGGAATTGCATATAAGTAAGGTAAGTTAACAGAATCAGGACGTGGCAATTTAAAAAGTTTGTAAGCAGCAGCAAATTTTTTGATGATGGAGGATTCATTAAGTTTGGAGGATGAATCACCGGGGTGGATGAATTTTACACGTGCGAAACAGGCGACTCGGTATGTCTATGAACTGTTTTCTGGATATGGTTTTATGTTTTTAATGTTTTGTTGACAAATGGAATGGTTTTTTAATCAGGTTGAGCAATGGATATGATTTTGTTTACATGGATTTCAAGGTAAGACAATTTTGTTATAGGCAGGTACTGTCCCGTGGAAGGCTAATTATCGGAACTTGTTTTCCTAATTAGTCGAGACGAAACCCCCTGCTTTTAGTTTTAGGTTTGAGCTCTAGTTTATTGTTTTTAGCTTAGCAATTGGTGCGTTTGCCCATTGTTACTCTATATTACATGTACTGGAGCTTAAACATTCTCTTCCAGTTTTTAGTTAAAATTTTGGTCTTTTGACCATAATTAATGAATCCTCCACGGCTGATGAGCTCTGGATTCACTCTTTTTCTATTCCTACTTAATAGCTGTTTGCATTTTTCCTTTTTATCATCATTTGTTATTTATAATTTGTTTAATATTTGTAATTCTGTCTGTAAAACAAAATAAAATAAAATCTTTAAATTTAACCTTCACTACAGCATGAAAACAAATTAAACAAATAAAACCCTTTTACAGTTTTTTAAGGCAAGTGTTTTTCTAGATCAGCTTTTTCTAATCAGTTTTCTCCAGAACCATAAGTAAAGAAAAAATGTCCTGCAAGCAATCGTGAGTCTCTACGGTACTACTTCTCTGTGAAGTAAAAAGAAGAAAAAAAAAGTAGAAAAAATTTTATTGTGAAAAATTCATGAAATCATTAAAATCTAGCGTTTGGCAAATGACAGTAAAAACATTTTAATTGATGAAGGAAATTTTTTTTTCAAAAAAAAGGAAGAACATATAAGTCAGGTTTTTCTGGGGTTTGAAATACATAATATATCAGATATAGGAGGGTTGTCCGTAAAGTAAGTTTCCCTAATTGCCACGAGCGTGCAAATCGCTGTTACACGCAATCTGGCAACCCTAGCAGGTAGCTTGGTCTCTCCCCTCCACATCCTCACTCTGTTGAACTCGTTGAGACCTTTAGTGCGGTTTTGGCAGCCATTAAGAATGGAGCTCCCGATTTCTTCTCCAGAGAAATGTGAACTGCGATCAGTGATACATTTTTTTATGTGCCAAAGGAAAGTGAGCCATATAGAACAAGATAAGGAGCATGCTGACGAAAGGAGTCTGCTTTCATCAGGACAACGGTCATCCACACACAGCCTGCATAACCACCTCGCTCATAATGGATTTCGGATGGGAGAAAATCTTACACCCTCCTTACAGCCCGGAGCTGGCCCATAGCGCTTATCCTCCCATTCCTGGTTTGAAAAAACATATGGGCAGTACAAATTTTGCAACCGGAGCAGAGCTGAAAGAAGAGGTTCTGAATTACCTTCGCAGCGTGGCGGGAAACTTCTATGACAAAGGCATAAAAAAAGATGGTTACCCAGATGAAAAAGTGAATTGAAGTCAATGGGAATACGTTGAAAAGTAGTTTAAAGTCCAAGCTTTCCAATGATGCATTACTTGATGTAAGCAAACATTTTTTTCATTGTGAAAAAAAATAGGGAAACTTATTTTAAGGACAACCCTCATAGAATAAAATTAAATTAATAGTTCTCACCTTATACTCAAAACAAGAAATGCTGATATACATTATTTCGAGTAACTGATGCAATCTCCGGGGTTTTAATTCACTCCACCAATTTCTCAAGACTTTCTTGTCAACATTCTTTAGCACCCACAAAACACAAGTAAGTAAATGTCTAGTTTGATCTTCTTTCAGCTGTTTGTGGTTCTAAAAATAAATAAACGAAGAAATAAGATACTAAAAAATAAATAAAACTAGTAATAATACTAATGCTAACCATAGTGACTGAACTTTTGAAAACAGTAATACAAAATTTTGAGACAGAAGTATGGTGTTAGGAACTAAAATTCATTGGCATGATCCTTGTTTGTATTTCACCGGGGAAAAAAATTGAGAGCATAAAATCTGCAGATAAACTCTTGTTACCTGCCACGATGCAACATATTATTTTAATGCCAGAAGATATTTTACCACAACTTAAATAGTAAAAGGCTAATGAATAAACAAACAGAAAATGGTATTTGCAAGGCATTTAGGATCAACAAACTTTTTCACTTAGTAAAAATCATTTCAAACGGAGCAGTAAGTTTATCATTTTAAGTTAAAAGTATTCTTGGGAATTTTTTTTCTCCCTTTCATCCTTTAGAACATTTTCTGCTGCTTATTATATGTTGTTTAGAAAGCAAGTAACACTGTAAAGATATTGGCTGAAACATTTTTGTACAATCAGAAAAAGGACCTAATTACACATGCTTATTTTCACCAGAAAGTCCAGAAAAGCTATTAGAACCAATGTCTTTCAACAAATAATGGAAAGATTTCGGAAAATAATGGGCTTTTGATTAGTTTTTTTTTTTTTTTTTGGTTTAATGCTAAAAATATGCCACTTACTATTTACATAATAAACATCATTTAGAGATAAACATCAGGATTTGGACCAAGTTACAACAATAAACAATTTTGATTGCTCAGAATAAAAAAGAAATAAAATAAAGTAAGCTGATGGAATTTTTAGTACGAATACACCATTAAAATAATGGAAATTTAAGTAAGAAATGAACTGAGACTGATGAAAAGTGATAAACTGGCCAAATTTTGTATATTTTTTCTCTTAAGGTTTGAGAAAATTGCTGTGTCATTTCAAGAATTATTTTTGGACAACTTTTATTTTCTTCACATTTCATAAATTATTTAGTTTGCTCATCTGTACCCCCCATATCTGTGCCTGATTTCAAAAAATCACATTTTCAAAACTATTGCACATATGACATTAAGTGACTCATAAAATTTAAGAAAATACACTAAGTCTTGTTCCACAAGAAAGTTTATGTATACAAATGTGCAATGTGTGAGTACATGGGGATAAATTTTCAATAACAAATGTTCAATGCTGGAGTCTTTTGTTAAATGACTAAATCCAATCTATAATCCAGTTTATTCAACATATTTTGGAGTATTACATTACTAATAGTTCGTAATGCTGCAAAAATGCACTCTTGAAGCCTTTGAAATGTTTTCGGCATCAGAAGTTGTTTAACAGCCTTTTTGACATAACCCCATAAAAGAAACAGCAGCACAGGCGTAAACTCGGGGGGGGGGGGGGGGGGGGGGGGGGGGTGAGCTTAAGGGGGCAAGTGCCCCCTACTTTTTTTTGAGTCATAGGCAGAGTTTTTTAATTTGCCAACCTAGTTTTTAAGCAAAAGATTTGTATAAATTGTTTTTCAAATGATATATAAATTATTTTTAAATAATAAAATGCAATTTGTATACTACCAATGAAATTGTAATGAATTATATGTAAAAGTTGTATTTTGTAGTCAACTACCAATTAGTAATTTCAACCCGTAGTTTATCTGTTTTTAAACTGCGCCACAGCGGCGCAATCAGAAGCCCAGAAGAGGTCCTTGTACCTGATCCCAAAGTGATGATGACCCCCCCCCCCCTCCCAATATATATATATAGATAGATCTAGTTTACTAAAATCCTGTAATCCTAGTTTAATAAATTTAGGTAGTAAACTGGGATTACATGCCCAAAAAAATTAGTGTTTTCGAGAAAGAGAGGAAATGTTGCTGCATTTCCAAAGTTTTTCTTAAAGCGAAATTTACTTCTAATAGTTTAACTGGTGCTCACATGAATGAATTTACAACCATGTAATAGACAGGTCAAAACAGAACAGTGATGCAACCGGAAAAGGGGGCCCACGGGGCTCATCCCCCCACCCCAAATGCTGAGTTGAATGTTTTTCAAAAGCATTCTTTATTATTGATGAAAAGATAAGAATACTTCTTTTTAAAACAAAGCAATTTTTATAAATTAATAGTAATGTTAGGGGAAATCTTAATTCCTTTCAAAAGTAAATCTTTGAATTAAAAATATTTAAAAGTTACAGCTCATTGATCAGCTAATCACCCCCCTCCCCCTTGTCCTATTTCTTCTCTTTTTTTTCTAGTTCGTCTGAAAATAAGAAAATGCTGCTCCTCTGAAGCCCCACTCCTCTTCCCTCAGACACACCGGAAGCATTATGTGGAGCATCTGTGTTGGGCTTATAAGCCTTTATGTAATATCTTGGAGTACTTTTAATTAAATTTCAAATGTTTAAGTGTATTTTTGAAACTTACCTCCACTCCGCGTCCCGTGTCCCAGCAACTGATAACTGAAATTGATTCGGGCACGATCGTGCAACGTCAGAATCATCCGTGACACCCGATGGTTGTGATGTTTTTGGCTACTCTGAGCCGAAAGAACGAATAAAGATTGTTAAATCACTCAATCAGGAATAGTTGAGATGTATATCTTCAATGCAAAGTAGGGTGTGTCATAGGATGACGTATAGCGGTCATGAAACGTATAAATAGGTTGTTCAAAATATTTCAGTGCTTGATTACTCATACTTATTTCTCATATTGGCATCTTGCCATTTTTGTTGAACAATCAGGGATTGGTCTTTGCCGTGTTGGCAACAGTGTTGGGTTGTCGTTGATGGAAGTTAAGGCGTGCTGAAGTTGCTGTTGAAGTAAAATTTTTGGATTCATGCAGTGCATGAAATAAGTTTTATTCTGTGTTTAATGTTGTTTACAAGTTTTAAATAACTCACTTAATGTGGTTTAAAATGTCACCATTGCGGAAGATGTTTGCAGGCGTTGACAGATATAAGTAGCTGTCAGTAACTAGGCCTAAGTCATAAATATGGCCAGTATTCCTACCAACTAACCGGTGCTTCTACGATGGAATTGAGACTTCCCTCTGTGTGAATCATCGATGAACAACGGTGTGGTGTTCCTAGTTGAATTTCCTGGTGATACTGACGAGATCTCCCAAGGTTCCTAGTCATATTCCGGTGTGTGATCTAATCGTTGTTTCTGCGGATGAGGGACGTTCTTCTCAACCCAAGCAAGCCTATCAGGTGATGAATGGTGGGACTGTTAGCTGGATTGTCAATACTGTTGGTTTATGCTATTGATGCTGTGCTCAATAAGTCTTCGGCACAGTGGACATGTGTATTTGGCACAAGAAGGTGACATTTTACAATTTCTTTAATACGTTTCGTGTTTTTCAAATATTTTGTTTGTCAAACGAGTCAACTATGAAATTTCTGTGATAATTGGGCGTTTATAGTCTAAATTATTTGGGTCTTTAACCAAATGTTTTTTATGATGTAAACTGATATTTTCTAAATAAATGTTATTTATTTAAACTATTTGAGTATGTTTTATTTCTTACGGCAGACTGCATGGTTTTTTGATGTTGGGTTCTGTAGGCCTTTTATTTAGTTTAATGAACTTAAGGTAAAAACAGAAGACAAATCCCCCAACAATCTGAAACTTCGTTTTCAGGTCTTCAATTTCACGAATTTTTTAGGGGAAAGCCCTTTATTACCGAACGGCATCGAAAATCACTTAAAATTGCGTTTTTAGAGCTTTAATTTCAAAAAATTATTGGCCCTAATATTACAAAATATGGCCTTACAATCACCTTTTTAAGACTTGAATTTCAGAAAATAATTCAGGCAAGGGTCCCTATAACACCTTTCTCCACTATCATAAATTGCCTCAGAAGATAAAACATTGCTTTAGTTTTTAGCACCTTAGTTTTGAAAATATTACCATGGAAGAGCTTCCGGACCTTCTTCCCGTAAAATCTTCAATGTTTGTCTGAAATTGCATTTTTTAAACTTCAATTTCAAAAACTTGCAAGGGGGGGGGGGAGGAATTGATTTCGACCAAAATAAAAATCAATCGAGGACAGTCCTTAAGCTCTATCCATTACCCTAACGTCGATAAATATGGCTTACAATGGCGTTTTTAAAGCTTCAATTTCTAGAAACTTTTCCGCTGAGACCCATGCATATTGTGTTTCCCTAACATCAGCGAGCAAAGTCTAAAATTGCGTTTTTAAAGCTACAAGTTTCAAAAATTTTACAGGGGGGAACCCCCGGACCCCCTTTTTCTATAAGAAAAAAATTTCTTCCCTTTTCCGATATGTCCCCCTCCCCCTAAAAACTTTTTTTCTGGTGTGCTACTGAAATGGAACGTCTCTTGCCCAGTTGGTATTTATAAGGCAGTAGTAGAAGGTTATGAACAACCACCACGAGGTCAGCTGGTGTTTCATGTTCATTTTAATTTGATTAGGCTTTCATTCTAAAAATAAAGACCTTTTGCACATTGGAAAAGGGAATTTTGTCCATTTGTCATGCTGTCTCTTGCTGGGTATCATCAGGTTCTTCGGTGACTATTACTGGGGGTCGAACTTTTTTCAAAAGTGTGCAAATAAAAATAGAATTAACCGACTCAGTGGATCCTGAAGCAGCCAAACGTTAGATGAGATGTTGTTAGATGAGAGACATAGTTTTAAAAGTCTAAACTGGCTCAGAAAATTGAGTTAACTTGAGAGTGATGTCTTAAGCATGTCTGTGACTGGTGCCGTACCCTAGTTCTCTTTACATTTATGTATCACTTTTTGCAATGTGCTGTAGTTTTGAAAGTATGATTTTTTGAAATCAAGTCCATTATTTGTGCTCACGCTGCATTTTGGATTTAAAAAACCAAATGAATTTCAATAATACCTGAAATATATCATATGATTTTGATGAAGACTTTACTGGAACACTAGATGTTGAAATAGCAGATGCTACTTCATGACTTAATCTATAATCAGATTCATTTTCAGCATCATGACCTAGAACCAAATTCCAACATTAAAATTTTTTTTACTTATAATCACTTACTAGAAAACAGTCTTATAAAAATTGCAACACAATGTTTTATGCAAGAAAGCAAAATTTAAATTAGGTTCATTGTTATAAAAAACTATTTCTACAAAAGAAAAATACCTGAAAGAAATTAAAAAAAAAAAATAGAATGTTTACAATCCCACAAAAAGTTATTACATGATAAAACAATGTCGTTAAGGCACACTAGCGCTAAAATAATTTTGTGGCATTTTCCCTAGCATTTATCTTTATTAAATATCACCATTACATACAATTAACTGCTAATCAATTACTGTGATCAACTGTTTTATTCAATATTATCATTAGATATTTAATAAAATTAAATGTATGTTCCAGGTTAATGTATTACTTATTGTTTTTCAATCTTCTAATTTGATGAGCTTGGGTTTTTGCAGATAAATAACTTACAACACAAACATCTTACATATACCTGTCACAGCCTTTTTGTATGACAGTCATTAAAATTTTTCAAACACTAAAAAAAAAAAAAAAATCATAAAAAAATAAAGAAAGAAAGGAAAGAAAAAAAGATGTCAATATGTTAGTTCCATATCAATTCCTGATCCTTAGCATCCTTTCTTACTTAAAACACAGCAGCACGCATTTACTTCAGTGGTGGCTTTAGTACTCCTATATTTGAGATGTTTAGTATCAAAAACAGCTCACAATCCCAAGTGAGACAAAAAAAAAAAAATAAATAAATAAATAAAAACATTTCTTGCTCTGTCCACTTAATTTTCCCAAAGGAATATTTTTCTTTTTTCTTTTAATAACCATTTACTCCAAGAGCCCATGGCTTCCAGACCTTTCCTTCTTTTCTGAGTAACTAAATGTGTGGGAGAGCTGGATGATGGCATGATGGTAAGGTGCTTGCCTTCTACGCCTTGGATCCAGGTTCAAGCCTGCCTGAGGTGGCCAGTCGGTGGAGTTTTGAGATGCAGAAAATCATCAGCGTTCATGTCTTATGATTATGGGGCTTGTAAAATATCACTTGGGTATTTGTTTGGCTTAGAATTCCCTTGGCAAACAAACTCCTCGTGTAATTTTGCATCAAAGAGAGCCCAGATGCCTCCATCTGGGAGAAACTGGGCAGCAAAAACTACTTGTGTCATGCATCAGCGCCTTAACAGGGCTGCCACTGAGTTATGGTCCTAAAAATAGTCATTTTAGTAGCTTTTTAAATGAAAAATAATCTGCAAAATAGTCATAAAACAAGGAAAATAGTATTAATATTAAATTATGCGATTAGACATATCTCAGTGGCATGATATATGAGCGGGATCTTCTGGACAAGCGAAGCTCTCTCCAGTTACACATAAACCCTATGCAAGATTCCAATGTACCATTTGTGGGACCTGAGTCTGCCCTCTGTCTGCCATAGGCGGATTTATGAAGGGTCAAGGGGGGTCAATGCCCCTCCAGTCTTGGGAGGACTTTATACATGGTAACAACACACCTTCAAAAATGTGAAAAGAAAAAATCATGATTTTTTTTTCCTTTTTTGAAAAGTTCAAAAGTGAAAATGAAGAGAAATAGCTACTGTCCTTTTCTGATGGGGGGGGGGGGGCATCGTACACTGTATTACAAAGAGTAAAGCTGTCACCGGGTTGTTGAAATGTGTCGAAAACTACTACTTTGAATTGAAAACCATTAGAGCAAGTATATCAGTGAAAATATGAGTAATCAGCTGCTATAATTAAAATAATCAACTACTGTTTCAACAAATTGGAAACTGAAACAAAGATTTTAGCAAAACAACCGGATTTACCTATAAACTAAACAAACTATAGATGAGGGCGCCCGCTTTGTTGAAGGCCCCCAACTCCGGAAAATTTCATGATTTGTTCTTGAAAGAAAAGAAGAAAAGTACTTGAAAAAATAAATTCCATTTTAAAATGCTTGAAAACCTTGAAAATTTGGAAAAGTGTGGATACAAACCATAAATTTAAAAATTTATAACAAATGATGGGGGGTAAGGGAGAAATGCCAAAATGTGTCAAATTTAGCTACTTGCCACATCCAAATATAAAAATCATGGTTCTCCCGTTTCTGTAGCATATTACTTGAGATAAATTTTTGTGACTCACATGTTTCATATATTGCTGTTTATTTAATCCCGAATGCAGTAAGTTTGGAAATCATTTTGTAATCCTTGCGTTTATCTTATTTCTTCTGCATATTGTTGATTTGTTCAGCCCAGAAGAGGAAAAAAAAAACCACTACCTTCATTTTTTTTTCGTTTTTTGCACTACTTGTAGTTGAAAATAAAAAGTTGTTGTAATGAAAATCAATAGTTTTCTTTTAAACTTAAAAAAATGTTGTTGTTCCTGATGCCCCTTGGAGCACCCAAGATAATGAATAACGAAGGCGTTAATCCGCTTTTGAGGCTAATATGAGCGACTTCCGTTTGACTGAGTCCCGTTTTAGGTGGAAGTCCGACTTTTGTTCAGACACATAAGACAGATAGCACAATTCGGATTTATTACAATGCAAGGAAATCAGAGGAACACCCAGGGCAGTGAGCGGGAATCGAACTCGCGCCTCTCTGCATGCAAGCAGTTGCTGAGCAATACCGCTCGGCCACCGAGGCCCTGAACTTAAAATAGTTGTTTCTTACGAAGTTAGAACAATACTGTAAAACAGTACCCTCAAGTACTAAATTTCAGAGACTGGAAAGGCCAATTTAAGTGCCTTAAATAATTTTAACTGTTATCGAGTCCTTCAAATGAATTAGATGAGTCTTTGAAATTCCTAAGCAAAGTGTGCTTCAACTTTATTTCTTATCAAGTGTATAAATTATGAATTGTCCAAATGGGCCTATTTTCGAAATCTATACACCATTTCTTTTAAAGCATTTTACTATTGATCATTTTGTATTTAATTCATTGTTGTATTTGTCGGTGGGTTGGAGGCGTGTGATCAAAAACTGATTGAATTGAACCGACAGCCGAAGTAAGCAAATAACAATGCATAATCTTCTATTCTTTCTCGCTTTTTCTTTCTGAGAACTGCTGTAATTGATTTGTCAACCCGAAAACAATTTTTACTGTGTATTATTGTAATTTGCAAAAGAGTGTTTTGCTATTTGTCTCCGAGATTTTAGTAGTTCAAATTACCCCTTCTAAGGCTTCAAAATGCAGAATTTTATATCTATTTTACAAAAATTCCTCCGGGGGAGCAACCCCCGGACTCCCTAAAATTAGAGATATTCTATCCCCTACTTAAAAGGAGATATTCTATCCCCTACTAAAAAAATCCCCTACTTAAATTTTCCACCTTAGACCTTATGTATAATGCATGGGGGGGGGGGGGGACTCTAAAAAATGGCCTTTTTTGCCACCGATAGAAAAGTTGACCAGACTACTAAAGAGACCCAAACCCTGAAATAGCTTAGGGGCACACTAAGTCTAAATCCAGCCAGTTGTAATCAATACAACTGATAATGCTGAAAAAAAAATGCTGCCCCCCCCCCCCAGGAACTGAGTTCTAAATCCGCCTATGCTGTCTGCCTTTCAATGCTGTAAGGATTACTGCAAAGAACCTACTTATGGGTGAATTGTATGATCTATGGCTTTAGTCTGACTTTCAAAGACAGGCTAAAACTCTCAACCGGCAGCCTCCCTGGTTTAGATCCACGGAACTGCTTAGTTTGAGTAGGAATGAGATCAAAAAAGTCTTGTGTTGCAACTGCTGAAATTTGCTTCTGTTATTGGACTCTACTAGTGGTCAAAGCAGGGACAGTACAATAGACCAGTGGTCACAGAGCTCGCGCTCGTTTCAAGTGCTCCCCTTTTTCACTTCATACTTCATACACACAAATGGTGTTCCCGACACGGTTTCATACCAATCTTATTTCAAGAACAAGAATGAAAAACTTAGGCATATATTAGAGATATTTATAATGAAAACATTGCATATTAATGAAAACATTGCAGCAGGAAATTACATTTTTAAAATGTCTCAAAAAATGATACAGTGAAACCTCCCTTAACGGACACTACCGAATAACAGACACCTCTAATTAACAGACATTTTTGCAAGTCCCAGTCCCTTAATATAGGCCATTCCATGTAATTCACTCTGAATAACGGACACTCCGAATAACGGACAGTTATTTCACAAAAAAGTTCCCTTGCGATCGTAGCACTTACGGTTTTTTTTTTCCTTTACACAGAATATCTTAGTAACTTGCTTGCCTTATAAAGCTTTTCACCCTCCACAACTGATATCCTCCCCCCCTCCCCGTCATTTCCTTATCACTGTTTCTTGGAATTAAAAGGGTGGTAATGGGCAGAGGCAGCGATTGGGGCTTAAAAAAGTTGGGGGGCAGAAAAAAAAAGAACTAAAAGACATGGTACTTTTTGCGGGCAGCAAAAAATGAAAAAGAAAAAAAAGTCATAATTTTGTTACGGCTAGTTTTGAGAGTATTGAAGCAGATAAGTGAAAACTGATGTCAGTCTAACAATTAACGTAAGTTTTTCTTAAGATTTTAATGAATTTTTATTTTTTACATAATAACTATTCAAAAGTTAAGATAAAAAAGAGGAAACTGGGCGCTTTTTCTAACTGGGGCTCTCGGGAGATGCAATTGAGCAGACCGGCGCCGGTAGTAGTAGGCTTTATGGCGCCGTAGTTTCGTTGGGTTGTTTAATTTTTAGACATGAAAAAGATTTGTCCATATTCAAGGTCAAATTGCCAACTGTCAATCATGCAATAGTGATACTCGAGATAAAATAAATAAGTTAACCATAAAAAATGTGTGTGTGGGGGGGGGGGGGTTGCTCCGCCGAATCACCGCCGCCACCGTTGGTAATGGGATATTCATACCCTGAGATGAAGTGAGAGGCAAGCGAATCAAATTTTCATGCAGCAATCGTAGCTTTGCAGTTGCAAACTTTCCTAAAGGTGTGTTTATTTAGTTGAATTTTTTGTGTGACAATATTATTTGAGTTTTAAAATGGCAACTAAAAGAAAGAGACTGACATTGAAAGAAAAAATTAATGTTTTGGATGTTGCCGAAAAAGAAAAATAAGTGTGCGTTGTTTTGCCGATCGTTTTCAAGTTGGGAAAACTCAAATCAGCGAAGTCTTAAAAGATAAAGAAGAAATTAGAAAATTGTGCACAATTAGAAACTTTTCGGAAGCATTGAAATACAGTGAAGAATTGAAAACTTTTTCCTGAGCAAAGGGGACACTGAAGGACTTGCTAAGGTAAATGATTTAAATATATTGAGAAACAGGCTTGTAATGCAAAAAGAGATGTCAAACTGTTTTAACTGATTACTTTAATTGATTAAATGCTTTTTAAGACAAGTGTGTGCTGTCAGTATACCTTTATTAAGAAAAAACAGATTAATTACACTTGACGTAAAATGTAGTAAACCTTTTGCAATTGTTTCGATTGTGTTCTTCAAAGGGAATAACAGGCCATTTTGAAAAAGGTAAATTAAGTAGTTCCTCCTAATAGCGGACACCTCCCAATAACGGACAAAACTTCTAGTCCCTTGACTGTCCGCTATTCGGAGGTTTCACTGTAGTTTAAAAAAGAAAAAAAAACATTTTTGTTTTTTCAAGTACCAATTAGCCACTTTTCTGTCTTAAATGAAGTAACTTTTCATCCCTACTACTCTGTATACCCATAAAACAAAGTCAGTTTGAAATTGACTTCAGTTTCAAAAAAAAAGAAACAGTTCGTGGGGGAATACTGAACCCCCGCTTGCTCTTTGTCCCATCGTTATCAAACAATGCCTAAAATACTATTTTGGGACTTCAATTTCTAAAAACTCTGAAGGAGAACTGCATGGCTTATGTAAATTTTTACTGCGCTAGGGCATATATACCCATCAATCGTCGAAGTGGGGTGGACAAAAGTCTATAGTTGTGTTTTTCAGATATTATAATCGAATAATATCCGAAAGATCCACCCAAGCTTCCTAATTTTGTTAACGTCACCAAAAATAGCATAAAATTGCGCTTTTAGAAATATTCGCTTGGGAGATCTAAAACCCTTCCTTCCCAAAAATAGCCTAAAATGGATTTTAGGTCCGAAAAATATTTCGGTTCGGAATATTTTCATGTTTTCCATATCGTTTTCAAATGTAGCCAAAAATGGGTTTTTGAAACAATAGTGCCAAGAAAGTACGGTGGAAACCGCCAGATCCCCTACCATCACCAAAGATAGCCTAAATTTGCGTTTTAAAGTTCAATTTCGAAAACTTTCAATGGGAGATGATTGAATCTCCCTCTCTCTAGCAACGTCAATAAAGGTAAACCCAAAACTGCTTGTTTAAAACTTCAGTTTCGGAAAATTTTCGGGAAGAGCGCCGATCTTTCCTATGCTACGGTCACAAAAAATAGCTTCGAATTGATTTCAATTTTAAGAGAATTTTAGGGAAGAACTCCAACATTCCTTTCCCCTGAAGTCTCGAAAAAGTTCCTTAAATTGCGATATTTGACGTCAATTTCGAAAATTTCCTCATGCACCTAGAATATACCCGACTCTTTTCTCCTTGCAACCAAAAACCACCAAAGATTCTTAAAACTATTTTTCGTACGCCAATTTCGATAATTTTCGGGAGCAATCCCCCCTTCCCCTTCTCCGTCCTTTCTCTGCTGTCACAGCAGACAGACTATAAAATGCGTTTTTACGACTAGTGAATTTTGGTATCTATTACTTTCTTCAAAGATATAAATTGTATCTAAGTAGTTTCTTATTATAAAACTTCTCTTCCTTTTTATAAGTTCCCCATTCTTGTTTTTTTTTTCCTTTTTTAAATTAGAACTTAATATAGAAATTGGAAGAAATATTTATATGGACGTCAAAGATTAGTCAAATTACTCTTGAGGGGCGGCATATTAGGTCTTTGCACACGGGCGGCCGACACCCTAGGATCGGCCCTGTTTGTCAACTTACAAAGAATTGGGCAAAATTACATTAACTGCTACATCTTACAAAAAAAAAAGTGTATTTACAGAATATATTTCATGGCCAGTGAAATGTTGAAACTGTGTACATATTTAATAGCAATTTTATAATGTAATTAATTTCTTTTAGTAGAAAAAGCAATCATATTTGTGATTAGTGTAGTCCTTTGTCAATTTACTTATATTCAGCAATGATGCAAACTTCATCGGCTTTGAGCTACCTCTAAATATTATTCAAATGTTTATAAAATTTTGTCCTATTCATTTTCTAATGTATTGACACCAAATGGGAGGGTAGGACTCAAAAAAATTTCACCTTTGAAATTTTGGACCACCCTAATGGACAACAATGACGAAATAACACAATGAGAGATGAGTAAGTTATATAAGCAGCAATGAAGCTATCTGGCGTAATTTAGTTTCTCCATAATACGAAAAAGACCCTTCTGTCCAGCATATTGCAGTACGAAACGAAATCTCGAAAACAACCAACGAGTATATTTTACCGAAGATATTTTCTGCAAAGAGCATTCAACCACCTGAAACACTTTTTTTTTTACATTGTGTCAAAAAACTAATTTGTTCGGCCGGACTCTCAGAAATAAAACTATTTATCCAGAGTTCGTACTCAATTTCGGAAATAAAATGAAGGAGTTTTGGAGGAGTTTCGAAGGAGTAAAATGAAATTTTGGAGGAGTACTAACGGGATGTCCTTAAACGATGTCGCACTTTTTTTCAACGTATTTGACCCCCTTCCCCCCTTTGTCACAAAAGCTGCGTTCACAGCTTACTTTTCTACCCAGTAAATCCCCGCTCTGGCTCTGCAAAAAACCAGATTGAAAAATTCACAGTTTCAATGTAAAAAGAGGTTCTCCCATTGTACCAGAGAAAGCGGTTTTTACCCAGCATCCTTATACTGGAGCCATAAAACTTTAGGAGCTTGAAGTACTTTAGGTTGTTAGTGTATTCTGAAATTTTTTTGAGTTAAAGTTCATTAACTTTTGTGTAGCATGGATATCTTGAAAAAATGCTGTGGGGAATATTTTTCCTGGATTTTAAGTTGCTATCAATTCTGAATAAAAATAATTCAAAAGCTTGTGTAATTCGTAATTCTACTGTCAAAATACTTTATTTTGATGGGTCACAGCTGCTGAGCGTAAATTTTTAATTTTGTAAAAGACATTGTCACCCTAAGTTGCTATCATAGGGTTGATACTCAACTTGGATAAAAAATTTCCATGACTTTTCCAAGACTTTTTCATGACTTCATAAAAATTTTCATGACCTTGTTACACAAAGAATAGTACTATTAAATGCTAACCTTGCCAATTTTTTTGGAAATGGGCATTAGAAAAGCTTTTATATGAGTATCGCTACCTCATTGAAGCACTTACTTGTGACTGAAAAAAATATCAGTGCACACTGCAGAAACTAATAAATTATTCTTATTTGTCTTTATCATGTAAATTCAAGTAAAATAAAAATATAGTGAATGCAAACACATTGATGTTTAAATGTCTAACAAATATTTAATAAATAAGGCAGAACAGTAATGAATGGGACAAAAATTGAATGGGTTATTACTAAGTTTCCAATAATAAATTTACTTCATAAAAACATTGCTCTTCGGTGTCAATAGTGCATCTACTCATCAATGTGACTGGACAGTATATTATATTCATTCAATAAAGTAAAGCCATGTTTTTCAGTTTTTTCATTTTTTTTAAATCAGATATTTCAGCTGGCCACAAGGGATCAGTTTTACGAGCTGTATGTTGGGTACCACTGTTTCAAGAGCATTAGAATTCCCCAATTTCTATGTTCTATTGCCTGACTAAAGTCTTCATTTTCTAATGCCTTCAACAAAAAACTCTGGTAAATTTAATAATAATAATTTTACAAGTAGTTGAAACAAACTCGAGAGCAACTGAACTGCACTTTTTGAGGGGGCATGGTAAAATCAAGAAAGTGCAAGTCCGCTAGTACAGAATATAAAATATAAAAAGGGCTAAAAATAATGGTGAATTCAAAATTAGTGATGTCCTAGAAGAAAAATCATATTACAAAAAAAGCGAGCGGCTGTTACAGAAGCGGATGAAATTGGATTCCAAAACTCGAATTTGTTTATGAGATTGTTCAAGTTATATGCAATATTACTAATCCACTCAATATTTCTAGCAGACTTTCAGCTATTGTTACTTTCTTACTGCCCAAGGCATTTTTCCATGACTTTAAATAAATTTCCATGACTTTTAACGAAAATATTAATTTTCCTTGACTTTTCCAGGTCTGAAATTTATATACATTTTTTCCATGACTTTCCAGGATTTCCATGACTCTTACGAACCCTGTATCAAAACCATTCACACTCAAAATAGCATGTTTTCACAGTGTAACTGAAATTTGCCACAGCTCTCCTTTCTTTCACAAAGCTAATAATTAGGAAAAAAAATAACAGAATTCAATCCCTCACTTTTTTAGAAACTATCAGTTTGGCTGGTTTTACATCAGGGACACTTCCTATTAGTAAGATTATTTCAAACATTTTTACTTTAATAAATTAAATTAAAAGAATAATTACTGAAAATCTACAATAAGTTTTATACTATCTCAATAGAAATACTATAACCATTTACTCACCAACATTTGAGCTTTGCCAATCATATAACAAAGGCAACGCATCCAGTACGATTCCAACAAGAGGTAAATATAAACTTGCCACGCGAGCCTTTTGATCTGCTTCTGTCAAACGAACATCCCAATCATGAGATGTGAAGAGATTGCGCACCATATTTATGCCTTTATTTTGAAGCATTGGATTGCTGTGAATGAAAAGAGCATTAAGAAATAATCTTCTATAAATCAACTACAATACAGTTATCTTTCTGATACTGTTAAAATTAAAAATGCTGCACTTGATGAACTTTGTTTCGGTCACTATGCACATTAAGCTTCCAAAACAAAGACCATTTTTGTTTCCACATGTTTAGAAATCAATATTTTTAAGCATTTGATTTTATATTTTGAGAACAATACAACTTTTTTTTATGTTTCAGGCACACGAAATTTTTGTACTTTTTTTTTTAATTCTGAAATGTTTTGAGGGTCTGAATTTTAAATAAAATATTAAAGTCTTTAAATGTACAAGGGAAGATGAAACACATAAGAACACATTTTATGCTTTTTTTTTTTTCAAATAGCTTCTAAAATGCCATTTATTTTAAATGCTATGCTTTTGACTACCTTACAAATATTTAAACAGTAATCTATTATGACTTCAAAATGTAAAATAATAATAATAAAACGTAAGGAATGCAAAAACATCTCAATTCCATATACACCACACATTGAGACAATATTGATTCCCCTATGAGACACTTTGGGAGAACTACCATATTTTAATAACCATTATTTGTTACTTGATTATTGAAATAAAGTAGATTACACACACACACGTTTTTATTTAGAAAAAAAATTGTCTCCAACTTGTTTTGCACAAAATGTTAGAGTTAGTAAGAGTTATTGAGTACTAAAAAAGGTGTTACCAAACAATGAAATAGAAATCAAATTATCTTTAACTCTTTGAACTTGGCACAATGTGCCAATATACCTCAGTGTTTCATACAGCCATATCACTTTAATTTTGAAAAGTGTAATTTAATACAGTATTGTAAAATATATGATACTATAATTTACAGGGAGAATAAAACTTGATTGTTTAAAAGCATATGGGAATACTGCTTCAGTTTCAACAATCTACTAAATAAATAATCAAGTCAATCAGCTAAGAAATATTATTTATTATACCGAAAAACTATCTTTCCTAACTTTAAAGAAACTTATCAAACTACTTGAAATTATGTTTACAAACAAAAACTGAAAATATATTGTTTGTCTCAATTTAGCTCCTGTACTAATGAGCCTCCTTCATCTAATATATGCATAGTTAAAACAACAATGAATAATTAATGGCAGCAGAGCAAAAATGGGTACTTTGAAAAAACAAAAAAAGTACTAAATTGAGACAAGGGGCAATTTCCTTCTACAAACAAATAACTGTGCCACAATTATTTTCCAATAAGTAGTAAGTTACCACCCTGAAACCAGGGTAAGGCAGAGAATTGCTTATTACCCAAGCTTTGCCTTCAATTGATGAATTGGAGGCCCTTGCTGTGCCCTGGTGTGCTAAATTTAATTTAGCTACCAGTTTCCTGCCACTCTCAGCTTCCATGAGATGACATCTGCCTGCAGCTCTATTATTGACTATTCCAGACTGAATAGTTTAATAACAAGAATAAAACTGCAGTCTCTGCATATCATAACTGGACTGTCAGTATATTGTATGCAATTATTTTCCAAGTTATTATAGTTATAAAAATTTTTTAAATATTAGCATGAAATTTAGGAAAAAGCATTTAAATGCTTTATTTTCTCCAAAAAAATTTTAAGACGTTTGAAAATTAACTAAAGAATTAATAAATGTGAATTAGGAAGCTAAAAAAGACCTTAAAAAAATGACAATAAAAAAAACCCTTTGATCTGTTAATAGCATAATGCTGTCAAGTGAAGCCTTTCAAGTTAAAAATAATTTTGTAACAATTCATGCTTCCACTCTCTTCCTCAAGATGCAAAATTATTTTTACTTTTCTGCTTTACATAATTTATAAAAACTATATAATGGTTAGTGGCATTTTACATAAGTTTGTTCACTAAATGCTCTTTTTAAAAAAATTTAATTTTATTATAACTACTAGGGTAACGGCACCAGTAACTGACAAGGGTCCAGTAACAGACAGCCGTAAGTTTGGTTTTTAACAATAAGAATTTTAAGCAGATAAAACGGATGTTGCTGTTGCCCATGAGCACAGTGCAATCATCTAGTATTATCAGGGGGAATTTTATGAGCCAGTTGTTATTTATAAGGCAGTGGTGGAAGGTTAATAACCTTCCACCACTTTATAACTTATGATTCATAAGTTATGAACCCCCCCCCCCAGGGTCTGCCGGTGTTTCATTGACCGGTCTGACAGTGTGTCATTTGAATTTAATAAGGTTTTATAGGGTTCATACACTTGTGGTTAAAAAAAAAATCCCTGACTTTTCAAGGTTTTCTAAGTAGTTTTTTAGAAAATTCCAGTTTACTCGTTTCATTCAAATTAAGTTTAAATTACAATATTTTCAAAATAATTAAAATTGTTTAAAGTAGCCGCAAAATAACTAAAACTTTTCCCCTTAGATTTATATTTTAAAAAAATTTGAAAAAAAGGAATTTTTTTCTTTTATTGCTCAAAATTTATTATATATATATATATATATATATATATATATATATATATATATATATATATATATATATATATATATATATATATATATATATATATATATATTTAACCTTTTGTTCAAAATTGTTTTCATTTGTTTACAACTTGTTAAAAACAAAGTACTTTCAACTTATTTTAACGTTTACAGATTAAATTATTATTCGAGTTTTGCTGTAATTGGGCAGCAGTCTTTTACATCCGATTTTGATTTATAATGCTTCTTTTCATTTTCTTATTAGTAAATAACACAAAACAAGGGCAGAAACTTACTGCAAAAAATCATTAGTTTTTTTTTCTTTTGCATATTAATGGGTGCTTACATTAAAATTATTCTTTTCTAGAAAGTAACTAATTTTTACAAATTTATTCATAATTTCTTGCACATTTTAAATTACTTTCTATAGTTTATAATGAAAAAAACATCCGATTCTGCTTTTGGAAATTTACCTCTACTTCCATCTTGCAAATGACCAAATAGGGCGACTAAATGAAAAATTTAAGATAATAAGTAAAATTTCTGTATTTTTAGCATAAAAGTAGCTTTATAAATAAATAACAATTCTTAAAAAAACTACAATGAATACAAAACAGACAGTTTTTAGCACATAAGTGTCTAAATCCATTAGAATAAAAAAAAATTTAAGGTAAAATTTTGCATTTTTCCTGAAAATAATTATGAATCATCTACATTGGTTTTGCATTGGTTTCAATAGTTTGCATTGCAATAAACATCCAATGCCATTTTAGGAAACCTAGGCACTTAAAAAATATTGTGTTCTTCCATCTTGGGAATGACCAAATACGGGGCTGTGACAAAAATTAAGAAATATTTTTTTCAATTTGCAGCATGAACACAATTTAAAAATAAAAAATCTTCATGAAACTACAATTCAGTTGAAAAGTTTTTAGCGCATTTACGTCCAAGGCAATGAAGATAAGATTAAGTTTTAAGAGCAAAATATTTCATTTCTCAAGAAAATTACATATTTATAAATATAAAAAAAAGCAAAAACAATTTGCAGCACATTTTGCAAAACTTTCATTAGTTTGCAGTTGAAGAAAACATCCAATTCTGCTATGTTTTTGGAAACTTAAGCTTTTGAGCATCGTGTCGACTTCCATCTTGTGAATGACCAATGATGGCGACTATGTTTCACACGTTGCTGAAAAGAGTTTTCTATCAAAAAACGATTTCTCCGATCGACTCTCCCATTCTCAGGCTTGTGCTTCTGAAGCAGTAAATTATTTTCTCCCCTGTTGAGCTTGTGCATAATTCCTGTTCACCTGAGGAAGTTTTTTCTTTGGAACTTTTGCGTTGCCACTTTTTTTTTTAATGCCAGTGTCATTTTACCTCAAAATTTCAAACTTTTTTCAGGAAACATTGACAAAAACGAAGATTAGATATCATGGTAAAAAAATCCCTGGGAAAAAATTGGATTTTTTTTTTTTTGCAAAATTGGAAAATTCTATTATTTTTCCAACTATGTCATTTTTCCTGACAATTCCAGGTTTTCCCAATTTTCCCGGAGCATACGAACCTTGTTTTAGATCTAAAAATAAAGAACTTTTGCACATTTTGAAGAGAAAAAGGAAATCTTGTCCATTACTCATCCTTCTTCATCCTATCTGTTACTGGATATCATCAGATTTATCGGTGTCCATTACAGGGGGCGGACCTTTTTTCGAAATTCACCAAATAAAAATTGAATTAACTAATTTAAAGGATACAGAAGCAGCCAAACATTAGATGAGATGTAGTTGCATGAGAAAAAAATAGTTTAAAAAGTCTAATTAAAAAGGCTCAGAAAATTGAGTTAACCCAACAGCGATGTCTTAAACATGTCTGTTACTGAAGCCGTTACCTTACTGCTACTTTAATGATAATTTTATCCGCTTATAAATTTGATCATTTGAAGAACCATTATGCAAGCAGCAGCATTATTTATTTTAAAACCTTTTTGATGTCAGGCTAATACAGTGAAACCTCTCCGAGCGGCCACTTGTCTTAAATGGCCACCCCTCTTAACGGCTACTTTTTTGCGGCACGGATTTTTTAGCCCATAGACTTAATGTTAAAAATACCCCTAGCAACGGCCACCCAACCCTTCTGAATAGCCACTGAGTCAATGCGTCCATTCCATTTTTCACGAAAAGTCTATTCATTTTCTGTTTCTAATCTGCAGCTTTTCAGTTCGAAGAGGAGAATTTTTATTGGCCTTTAACGAATTCCGATAATTTTGGAATAAATATATCACTTATGTTTATTTTATTAGTTGGTCAATGTGTACGTGTAATCTATGTGTAGCAAGCAACACTGTTGGAGATCATATTATGAATCTCGAACTACGTATTGAAATTCTGAGCAATATGAACACGGAAAATCGGCGAGAGAATTAATAGAGTACAATTTCAATTGTTTTTCAGCACAAAATAGCAATGAAGACAGAGAATCATTTTCTGGTTAATGAGACAGTAAAAAAAAAAGTTTTACAATCAATCTAATATTAGTTTGGGATTGGTTTAAATCAACTAATTAGTTCGCTCTGTGTAATTAACGTCCTTTGAGCAAACATTTTTTTATGCCTTTAAGGCATTAATTCGGCCTTTGACAATCAATTTACGTTTCGTAATCATGAGCAAACTAAACTTTCAACTGAAGTGATTTTGGGGTTAATAAATAGAGTCATTGGAAATTCAGATGTAATGTGAAATAAATTGGTTTGAGCAATTTATTTATCATTTTGAATGGCAACAAGCAACATCTTGTATTTGATTTTAAAAGCAATTCTTCAAGAAGATTAAAAACTTAAGTCACAAATTGTATCCTTTCTTCAAAAAATGTAAACAATAATTAAATAATATACTATTTCCCTTTTAGAACGGTCTTAAACTTCCTTCTGTGTATTCGTCTTGCTCATATTGTGAATTATAGAACTATATTGCAACTGTAACAAAACCCCTTTAAAGCGGCCACCCCCTCTCAACGGCCGAAATTTTGCGGAACAGAGGGGTGGCCGCTCAGAGAGGATTCACTGAATATGAGGATTAGCAAATCACTTATCCTCTTAAGCACTAAAAGCTAAGAGCAATGAATCAGATGCAATACCATCAAGTCTTAGAGTGGTACTTTTCATTTTTTACTCTAGGGTCCCCGATTCCTACCACTGTGTGTGGTTTAACCAGCTGGATGGGACCCTGAAGAAAGCTCTAATTTTTTGATCCAGGCCAGGAGCCGAACAATTCCTGGTCTAGTACCTCTAGAGGTATCGCTTCACTTGGAGGGCTTTGTGACCTTGAGCATATTTAACATCCTCCAGTCACCATTAATGAAGACAGTGCATCTCCAACTGGCTAGGATCGAACACAGGACCCTCCGGTCACAAGTCTGCCTTATTGATTATGTCACATGGTCCTTAGATTGGTACTGAAGATTAACATCATGATCAATTTACAGCTTCATGGACAGACTCCTGCCCTGTTGAGATATGTAGGGTAAAACACCAGCCAGAAATCACAGATGAACCATGGCTTATGAGTCTAGGAGGTACTTATGCTATGCTTAATTTAACTAAAAAATGTAAGCTTTTACTTACTTCATTGATAATACTGCCCACAGATCCGACAAAACCAAGCCAATCAGAAAATGCTGTTGCCTGAATTCAGTCGTAAGCTCAGTGAAATTTCCTTTCTCTATTAGAGTTCCTGTAGAAAGCAAGGAACACTGGGAAGAAGATGAAGCAACACTTGGACAAGGAGATGTTGCTGGAGAAGGCGATAGAGGCGTTCCAAACGGTATATTTAAGGTGACAAAATGTTCATGACTGCAAATAATACGCATAAAATCGAGTTTCAGTGACATTAAGAAGATACTGTCTGGAAGTGTTGAGATTTTAGCCGACATTTGTTTGAAGTAGGACTGAAAAAGAGAAAAATTTAGATTTCATTATTCATTGAAGCATTTTATGCATGATAAAATAAATCATTTCAAAACAAAAAAAAAAAATTAATTTAAAGACATTGGGAGGGAAGAAAAAGCTGATCAAAGCTATATTTGCAACTTTAATGCCAAGATACCCCTTCCCCCAGTCACACTTTATTATCCTAATAAAAATGTATAAACAATTTTTCACGTTAACAAATTCCTATGAATCAAGATACGGCATTGTATTGCATAATGTCTAGAGTTTTATTGCATAATGTCTAGAGTTTCATGTGAGTAATAAAATCATTTCTTTTAGGAATGCGAAAAGAAAGAATATTTAAATTATAATTACTGATAGAAAAAAAAAATCATTTTTATTGGATAACTAGAGGACCCAAATGACGTTGTTCTATTCAAACTTTGTAAATTAAAAAGTTTAAAAATATCAATAAACTATCAAGAGTTTGAACCGTTTAGTTGAAAAAAATTAATTATAAGATAATATTTTAAGCTGCTTGGAGTCAGAATGCATATAGTATTTATTGCAACTTGAGTCATCTGATGCCCACTGAGCAGTTCTTTCATTAACTATTTTTTCTTCTGCACTTGATGGTTTGTTCCTTCAGCCGTACTCAAAGGATGAAAAGCGTCCTCAGATATTAAGTGGATGAAACTAACTATCCATCTAGAACAAAACGGAAATCCCGCTGCAACGTCCTCCATATGAAAAAGAACAAAACAATCGAAAGGATATCGTTTAAAAATGATAAATGTGAAATAATTCTCTAAATAAACAAGGCCCCCCTCCCAATGTAAAATAAACACATTCAACTAAAATGACTAAACACTCTTTAAAAAAGAAAAACCATTCTTTAAAATTCGAAACATTTCGCCAAAAAAACAAAAAATACAATTAATTATTTTTACAGTAGCTTTAGAATATAAACAAACGATCACACAACTCTATTGCTTATAGCCAAAATCGCCAAGCCACCAGGTTACTGCAATCCAGCCGATCAGTGAGCGAAGTTAACTCCAACCGATTAGCGGTCCGATCTTTTGAACGAAAAGTTTTAAAACTTCATATATTGCCTAATATGTTCTTTCCACCAAAGATAAAGGTCTTCCACTGCACTGATCTTGAGGATATTTCGATAATTGGGAATCTCACGATCTTTATTTATTGGCGTCAATTTTTGGCTCCAGTGCCTGCGCGAGAGGAATTTTTCGTTGCAAATCTAAACAAAGACTGAAACATCTATTTATATAGGGTTACTATAAATCAACGAGGCTACCAAAATAAAATTGTTTACGCCAAAAATGAGACGATTGCGCCAGATTCCCAACTACCGAAATATCCACCTGATCTTTCGTGTACAGAATTGTAATTTATCAAAACGAAAATAAAATTTGCTTCGTCTTTAAATTCCATCATCTTTTCCTTCAATAATGTACTGATTAGTTTGATATTCCTTAAAGTATTCTTGACATTGGTGCAATAACTTAGATGGATTTGAGCCGAGAAACAAATGTTGCTAGATACGGTACTTTCTGATTATTTGGCTAGGAAAACCTAAAGCACCGATCTGGTCACATAGTTCAACTACGATGACAGAACACACGTTTTGCGTGAACCTTCCAGTTTTGCTTTGAAATATATCTTTGAACCTAAAACCATTGCTTCCAAGAAATGAAGGCTTCACTCTCCCTCTCTCTACGTTTTATCTGTTCTCAATTAAAATGTTACAGTAGCAAATTTCATTACAAAAAGCAGAGCTGGGTTTCTTATTGTCCCTTTGGCAACGGGTTAAATATTTATTTCAGTTTTCGTTCAACAATTGGTGAAAATAAATATTAATCATTTGGGAGATATAACCATCCAATGTTTAAATTAATTAATTAACAAAAACGTTTCCGATTCCATCCATCGCGCTTCAAAACCATGCTTGCCACAACTTAATTACACACAAAAAATTTGATCAAAATCGGTCCAGCCGTTTAAAAGCCTTATGGTGACAAACGACCGCACCAGGGTTCATACTCTATTTGGATGAAAAAATTCCATGACTTTTCCAAGACTTTTTCATGACTTCAATGAAAATTTTCATGACCTCGTTATACGAAGAGAATAGCATTATTTAATCTCAAACTTGGTAATATTTGGAAATGAGCATTAGCAAAACGTCTATATGAATGCCACAGCCTCATTGAAGTACTTACTCGTAATGGAAAAAATATAAGTGCACACTTAAAAAAACTAAACTATTCTTATTTGTCTTCATCATATTAAATTTAAGTAAAGTAAAAATGTGGTGAAGCGAATATGATGATGCTTAAATGTCTTATTTTTTTTTTAAACAGGCAGAATGATATAGAAATTGACAAAGGTTGAATGAATTATCACTAAGTTTCAATAAATTTGCTTCAAAAGTTACCTTTTAGTGTCAACAATGCTTTTAATCATCCACGTAACTTGACAGTATTTTGGTTCTTTAAAGTAAAGCCACATAATTTAGTTCTTCATGTTTGTAAACCAGATCTTTTTAGAAAAAACCATTCAGCAATGAATCAATCTTCTGATTCAAAAGTATATTTGTTTTGCTTACAAATTTGCATATTTTCAAATGCATATAAATTAATAGGTTCAGAAATTCCAGAACACGTTTAATTCCCGACATTGAACGTAGCAGTGGGTAGAATGGATTAGTTTTGTGTGCCGTATGTTGGGTACTACTGTTTTAGAGCATTAGAATTCCTCTTTTTCTGTATTCTATTGCCTGACTTTAGATCTTTATTTTCTAAAACATACAACAAATTAAGATAGACTCTGATAAATTGAATAATAAAGTCCTTACAAGTGATGGAATCGAACTGGCATGCAATTGAATTGCTTTATTTATTTATTTATTTTTTTTTTTGAGTGGGCGTGGCAAAACTAAGAACGTGAAATTTTGCTACTACAGAATATGAAACATAAGAAGTGTGGAAAATAACAGAAAATTAAAAATAAGTGATGTCCAGGCAGTAAAATCACATTGCAAAAAATGGCAAGCGGCTGCAACAGAAGTGGATGCAATGAGATTTTGAAATTCAGATTTGATTTTTGGATCGTTCAATTTTCCATTTTTAATAGCTTTTATGTATATACTGTTAAATCACTCAAAATTTCTAATGCTCCTTTAACTACTGTTCCTTTCTCTTTGTCCAGGACATTTTTCCATGACTTGAAATAAATTTCCATGACTTTCAATAAAAACTTCGATTTTCCATGACTTTTCCAGGTCTGAAAGTCTGTTATTTTTTTTCCATGACTTTCCAGGATTTCCGTGACCCGTACGAACCCTGCCGCACAGAAGATTTATATATTAAGTTAAATATACAAATTTAAGTTTTAAACGTATCAAAACACCGATAGAAATATTTCAATGATTATGAAAATCAAAGACTTTTTTGTCTGAAAAAACATAGGTCAAAAATTTAAATTTTTCAATAATTTTCACTTTTTCTAAACAAATCAGGCAATTATCTTCAACAGTACATAATCACAAACAAAAATTTCTTAACATGCATTTATGTATTATGGTGAACATAATAGCTCTATTGTTTTGATGTTCCTTTTTTTTGAGCAATCACGATTGCTTATTGCTTTCATTTGACTGTCCTTGACGTTACGGTTCCTTTTTCAGCTTGGACCAGGGCTGCAGCACCGTCCACCGGCCGGCAGCGCGGCTGGTCTTGAGCACTGTCCACCGGAATCCACTTTTGCTGGGCGGTGGCGTCCATGTCCTACACACGCATGGTCATATACACTCCCCTACGTGCGCACGCCTTTACACACATACACACGCCTATGTGCACACACGTAAGCCTACACTAACAACTATACACACGTAACCACCCAGGAGGAGGGACATGGAGGGGGAGCCGTTTCTAGAAACAATAACTCTAATCAGTAGGGTCTTGTAGCAACTCGTGATTGCGAAAAACATAATTTGAATTCAAAGTTTCGGAATTCAAATTAGAATTAATTGGGGGAAGTAGGTCACAGATTTTTTATTTTGTTTTTTAAAGCATTCTTATCATTTATATTAATAACATGATGCATAAAAATACATTTTCATTCTCTATTATAAGTTATTTCTATCAACATTTGATTCATAGACCCAGGGGCAGCTCCAGCGGCCGCACAGGGCCCGCATTATTTGTAATTAAAAACTTTTTTTACGTCTTTTTAGAACAAGTTTGACCTAGCTGAAAGCTCTGTTGAACGTGAGGACCCATTATAAGTGCAAAACAAGCAAGAACAGGGTCCGCTGAGAGCCGGCAGGCCCCAAGTTTCTGGCTATGGGCTGACATGGCCTCTAGTTGGCCCTAATGATTAATCCCAGATAATGTTTCCGGAGGAGGAGGGGGTGGAATATTTTTGCTTTTGCCTTGAAATTTGACAGCTAGATGTCTTCAAAAACAGTGATTCTCAACCTCTGCTCCAAAGGATGGGCAACAATCTGCGAAACATGTGACCGTATCTGGGAGATTTTTATGTGGTCGTGTTAATAACATTTTCTTATTAAGTTATAGTTATTATAACATTTTGTACAATGTTTTAAAGTTAATTTTGTGATAATTTTTTATTATTTTCTGTTTTTTTTTCCCTCAAAGATTTATTTACTTAGGTTTTAAAAATTATAATAATTGTGGGACAGCTGCATTTATAAACCAAAGTAAAGTGTGAAAAATTATTTCTATCTTGTTCGGTAGATCAGTGCTTCTCAACTGGTGTGCCGCAACACGGTCCTTAGTATGCCGCAGTATTTTTAGAATTGTAGAATAAGAAAGAACACCTATTTTACCTGCGCCAAAAATCACGTATAATGTACCTAGTTTCATCAATTGTTGCTAGTTTCATTAAATTAATTCCAACTGTGTGAACATTTATTTTACCAAGAAGTAAAGAAATCGTACTGGGAACGAAAGGTTCCGATGCAATGAATGAGGTGGTCTAAGTGCCAATTCCAGACGATGTTATCAGGCGACTAATTAATGACATGACATGGATGTTAAAAACAATGGCTGATAAACTACAAGTAGCTGATGTTTTTTATATTTATAAAAGGTGCACTATTCTTGCTGATTAGGACAGCATTCAAGATCATTTTATTTTCGGCAAAGGACTTTCTCATCATGCAGCGGGTGATGAAATATTCTACGTTACAGCTAAATTAATAAAAAGCTACGGGATCCAGTGTTACATTGCACACACGCATACAGTGATGGAGCAGTTGCAAAGGTGGGAAATATCGAAGGATTCATGTTAAATGAGAAAAGGGCAACGGGTTATTAAACAACACTTAAAAATTTAAGTCGAATAGCCCCTGAATGTAAAACATTGCTTAAATCTTTTGGACCATAATTTTGAAAAAATTTCCAGGGAAATGCTCCAGATTCTCCTATTTATAAAATTTTCAAAGTTTGTCTAAAGTTGCAATTTTGAAACTTCAATTTTGAAAACTTGCAGGAGGGAGAAGGAACTGATTTCAGTCTTATTAAAAAATAATTGATCAGATACAGTCCTTCTCCTTAACGTCAATAACCACGGCCTATAATCCGGTTTTTTTTTAGTTAAAATTTTCAAAATTTTGAACTGACACCCCATTTGTTTTTATTAATCCGATCAAAAAAAAAAAATTTTTTTTTTTTGTTCTTTCAATGTGCCCCCTAAAACCTTTTTCTGGTTATGTCCCTACATGCAGGAGCAGAATTCAAGCAAATTTGGGGGGAACTAGACAAGGTTACTTCAATGGTTCGCAGGAAACAAATGTTTTGCCGACTTAGAGGATTCGTGCCCAAGGAAAAAGTAGAGACTCATTACAATGATTCTCTATTTTGTGTGTCTATGACTGTATCTACGATACACAAAATGAGGTGGCGGCACAAAGCGCTCCTCATTTTATACAATCAGCGCCCCTCATTTCATGTGAATGTCGTCGTGTTTCGCCGAAACGAGAGGTGCCTTGCGGCGCCCCCTCATTTTGTGGCGGCCAGGACGGTTGCCCCCCTCCCTTTGGACAGCCCTGAGTATACACCAGGTGGAAGGCATGGCTGATACTGAAGCATTGAAAACTTCAAGAGGCTGTTTCTAGGGATTTTTTCTCACTTATTTGAGGGTTCTGGTTCGTAGTGTGAGGGGGAGGGAAGGAAGTTACTCTTATGATGAGCATCCCTATAATTAATACAATTAATATTTTTTAATTGGGGCTCCGCAAAAAAGTCTTTGCCCAGGGCCTTGCAAAATCTAGGACCGAAACTGCTTAGAACAGAAGCTTTACAAACAGATTCAGATAATATAGACAAACACCTGTGAATGGTGTTTGCAGAAAATTTTCAAACTTTGCAGACAATTTTGAGATTTTTTAAACAAATTTTTTTTATGATTAAGGTTTTTTTTTTTGTGAGCAACAAATGTCAGTTGCATTTTGAGGTACCTCAAAAAAATTAGCAAGTATAATTGAAAAGCCATATTAGTTGCTTAGTGGTACTTAACTGGCTTTCAACTTTTCATTTTTGCAGTTGGCAGCAATATAAGATTTGGGAGAAGCACAGCAGTTTTTGAAGAAAATTTTCAAGAGAGTATTTGAGTTTGCAGACAGTTTAAAATATTATAGCGGTCTATTTATAAATATAATAAATACACACACACATATATATATATATATACACACACACACATATATATATACACACATATATATACACACACATATATATACACACACACTCTATAACAAAATAATCAACGCACCAAGAAACAATCCTCCAATTGCTTTGAAATTTTGTATGCATGAGTGTTTTGACCAGATATGCAAATGATTGAAATTTGGTGTCCAGTGAATGAATAGTTTGATCTCCTGTACATCAAAATTGCGCATCTAGCAAATGTAAATAAAGAGCAGTTCTTCAACAGTTGTTAAAACTTTCAGTTTGGTTACAATTCAGATTACCTTTCAGAACTTAAAAACGCCTTGTCGCATGGTTCGTGCTCATTACGAGCAACTATCAGAGTTTAAAAGAGGCTAGTAGGTCAAATCAGAGAAACGCTCATCATTTGAGTCGAAGAGATGCAGGGATTCGAAGATGCTGGCAAGGATGGGCGGAAAATGGCAAAGTTCAGCATCAGGATGGTAGCGGTCGACCTAGGGTCACAACAGATCGTGATGACAGGATGATTTTCCGATCAGTTGTCACAGCGCTTTCTTCATCTCTATGAACCAAAAGACATTCAACTAAACACCAGTGTCCATCATGACCATTTACAGACGGGTGGGACAACGAAATCTATGCTCGCGCTGACTTACGCCACCTGCCACTGACACCTACACACTGACGAGTCAGATTACAGTGGTGCATGGCTCGATCAGGTTGGAAAGGTGCCAACTGGGGACGTTCAGTCTTTAGCGACGAATCCTGCTTCCAACAGTGTTATGACGATCATCAAAGACGTGTTTGGAGACACCCAGGGCAGAGGGGGGATCCTGGTTTCACTTTTGCATGCCACACTGGCCCTCAACAAGGCGTTATGGTCTCGGGTGCCATTTCCTTTGATAACTGGACCCTTTATGTCATAATTAGAAGTACACTTACAGCACAGTGGTACGTCGACAACATCCTAAGACCTGTTTTGCTGCCGTTCTTTTTGCAGTACCCTCGGCTGGTTTTCAACAGGACTATGCCAGATAACACACGGCACGTGTTGCTATGAACTGTCTGCAAGTTTGCCAAACTTTTCGGTGGCCTGCCAGATCTCTCTCCCATCGAGCATGTCTGGGACATGATGGGATGGCGATTGCATCTGGCAAGGAATGATGATAACCTCGTCCAACAATTGGAGCGAATTTGGCCAGAAATGCCAAAGGACACAACCCGGGAGCTTTATCGGTGTTTGGCACACTGTGCTTCAGCTTGTATCCAGGCTAGAGGCGGGTCAATACCTTATTGAACTTATTACTGTAACTCTAACATAAATAATTCAATTGTTCTGAGAATTTAATCATTTACTATTCTGTGCATTGTCTTCCCATTCACCAATTTTCATCTCAATCGGATCAGTCCTTCTTGGTGCGTTGATTTTTTTGTTATTGTGTGTATGTGTATATATATACATATATATATATATATATATATATATATATATATATATATATATATATATATATATATATATATATATATATATATATATATATATATATATATACACAGTCGAATCCTGCTACAACGCAATTCAACTTGTGCGAAATGGCTATAACGAGAATTTTTCACCATTAACAAATTTTTTAGAGCTAAAGCGAATTCCTTGTCCACAACACGAATTCTTTTGGAAGGAAGTACCGACTTCGTTATTGATTACTAAATATTGATTCTGTGAATGTTCTTATATCTCTTTAGCATCACTGACAGCGAAAGTTCTCACATCAAACTATCGTTGTTAGTGCATCAAATAACCACTCGGCACCTTTCACTTCTTTTTCTTTTCTTTTTTCATTCATAATATTAAAGTTGATGAAATATAATGACACCATAGTGCGCTGTTTCCTCTACGGTTTGTAAAGACGGGAAGAAAAAGAAATTTTTTGACAAAAAAAGGGTTAAGATTCTCGATAGGTTTGAACACTACAAAATGTTCAGATATACAATTAAAAGTCAAAACAAAAAGATATACTTAAATATTTAGAACTTAGTTTCAATATTGAAGTTTGCAGATTCTGTAAGACAAGCAAATATTGTGAAAACACAAGCTACTCTTGTATTGTGGATTAAGGAGATCAACAAGAGGAGCTGTTGCCATAAATGGAAACGTTATTAAGGAAAATGCGAAGCCACTGTATTTAAAAATGTATTAGATAAGAATAATGATCTGAGATCATGGAACATAAATCATCATCTACTTCATTTTTTAACTCAAATATTATTACTGTATCTACTGTACACAGTACTATTATATACAGCATTTTATTATTACTACGTACTATGCGTACCGTTTTCTTTTATTTTATTTCTTTCCTTCCTATCACTCATTCATTTTGTGCATCTAAAAGTATTTTATGTTGAATAAAACAGCTTTATTAATTTTTTAAACACAGTAAAAGTTAAGTTCTTCAGTAGAAAACTATAATGTATAGTTGAGGAATGCTTTTAAGCAGTTTGAGGGGTATTTACAAATGTCTAAAAGAATTTGGTATGTTTCTAAAAAATTTATATGAATACATTTTTCCACAACGCAAAATTTCGACTTACGCGAGGAGTCTTGGAACGTATCCCTCACGTAAGTTGAGATTCGACTATACATACATAAATATATATACAGTCGAACCTTGATATCTCGAACCTCCTTATCTCGAAACCCTTGAAGTCTTGAAATTAAATATTTTTCCCCTGCATTTTCTATAAAAACCCCTATGTATTTTCCATAGTTATATCAAAATTTATTTTTCGAAACCCTTGATATATCGAAATTTTTGCACAAAAGCAAGTTTCAGTTGCCGTTTTTCTTTGGCAATTTTTGTAGTAAAACCAGTTCCGGGGACCAGTTTTCATCTCTCTTCTTGGGAACTTTGTGATTAGGGAATTGAAGCAAGATAATAGGGAAGTGTTGGTATGAAAGGGGTGCTGTGTTTTCCCCAGAGTTTAGAATCTTTGTGCATTTCTCTCGAATATGTTGCCCACTTTGAGGAAAGGGGGTTGATTTTTCGCCAGTCAATTTTCAAGTGCAAACGGAAAATGCGTTCCTCATTTTCATCATTCTGCTTTTTTAACTCCTACAAAATGGCTGCTGAACACTTTTTTGAATGTGGGGAGCTACTAGTTGAAGATAAGAATTTTTAAATTTTTAGGTGAAAAACCAAGTTGAAATTGTTGTTCATTTCAAAATCTCTTCCTGTGCACTTTCGACAATTATAAAATTTCAAATCTAGTAAAATATTGAAGACTACTTTATTGATCATAATTCAAAGTGGTCTCATAATACATATATAAATGCATATAGCATACGTGTGTGCAATCGTGAGAGTTTTTAGTGTAATTTTTTTAAAACCTTGATAACTCAAAAACTTGATATCTCGAATTTTTTTCCTGTCCCGAGAGATTTGAGATATCGAGGTTGTACTGTAAATGGAAAATTATAATAGTTTTATCACTGAAAATACCTTTATAAGAAGGAACACGTAACCTCTATCCACTACAGAAAACAGATCACATAAGAAGAAGGCTAAACTGGAGTTTAAATTTTTTGTAAATTTTTCATCACCTTCTTTATGGCAACGACTAATTATATCAGATGTAACAGTGGTAACCTGAAAAATTAATAAAAATTAAATTTTAACTGTAATTTTTTGGTTAAAACAAAACAAGTTAAATTTTTTAATTTAAGAAGAATATTCTAATGCATAAACTTTTGCTCATTATTACAAGTAAAGTACTTATGTTGTCAGTAAAGATAAATTCATATTACATTCCCATGAATATTTTCTTCAACTGGAGATAAAATATTTATTTAAAAAAAAACTATTGTTTTTAATATTGGTGAAATGGAAAATGATCACAAGAGTATAAGTCATCACATGCAATCCTCAAAAATCATTGTTGCTTAATTAATAGCAACTTTACAATCATATTTTACTATTTATCAATAAGTGAAGGCATCAAGCAAACTCTAAATGAAAAGTAAATGAAAAAGTTGTACTGATGCGAAAGTGAGCGCATCTCCATTTTGTTTTTAGCATTATACAGTTAAGGTTGAATTTTTGTTATGCACAGTTACCTTGAATTTTTAAGAGTCATAAACATTAGTATGAATAGTGAACACTGTCCATGTCCTAACGCAGCTGAATTCTGTACCATTTTTTCACAGATGTTTTGTGGAAATTGGTCAACCACCTCGGGGGGAAGAGCCTTCATGCGCTTGAAACAAATGCATGTTTTTCCTACCCCAAGGTGTTTCTTTTCCTGGTAGACTAATGCCAAAGCATTCATTAAATATCACTTTAACACTTTCAGTGTGTCAACCTGTGTGATGTCTTTTGTGAAGCCAAATCGTAACAATCAATCCTTGTTCAGTGCTATATGAATTTTAATCACACATGGTTAATTTAACTACAACTGAACAGTCACTAAGGTAACCAAACAGGGAAAAAATGAGTGGAACATGAAAAGCAATATTACTACCATGTATTAGTTTTTTTTTTTTTATCTTCACCATCAAAAAGGGGGGGAGGGGAGGCCACTTAGGGACTACTCTGGATATGAATTTTAAATAACATAATATTGGAAAGGAGGTACGTATGAACGTAGTGTGATTTACTGAGATAACTTGCAGCAAAAAAAAAAAAAAACCCTTGAACAAAAGTGTCTTTCCCCTATTGTAGGGGGTTGTACTATTTGAATCATTACTTAATTTGTATCAAAAGAATAAAAGTTATCAAAGTTTTTGCTCTTAACCCAGTATTTTAGGAACTTTTTTACCGAAAAGAAGATATTTAATGGTTATATTTTTATTGCATATAAAGTAGGAAATGTTCTCAAAAAAGAATTTTTTAGAATATTCCCTGGATTTTGAAGAATTTCTAAATCTCTTATAATTAAATTTACGGCTATTTTAGATGTAAACTTTATTAAAATGCTGTACTGATCCTCACTTTAATCCAGAAGTTATCTGTGCATTCTCTCCTTATTAGCTAGCATGTTTAATATAACTGGCAATTTGAAAATAATTCACGACTGAACAAAAAATGTTAGTAATGCGAAAGTTACTTCAACCAACATTAAAAATTTATGCGTACAATGGTATTAATTTAGCTATGAATCTGAACAGAAAATTAGTTATCTGTCCCATTCTCTCAAAATGTCTGTTTCTCTTTACAGCTTTTACCCGTCAAAGAGTTTTTGATATCCTGGCTATGCAAAACAGTATTTGAAAGTCCAAAGCCACAGACCAACTATAAAAAACATACTTAGTTGTATAAAATACTAAAAGTGATCAGTAAGTAAATAAAAGTGTTTCTTACCAAAGTTGTTATGTCATCAAAAAATTGAGCACAAAACCTCATCTTACGTGGGATGTCAAGTCGATTGGTAGCAGCTAAATGTTCGATCATACTCCTGATTATCAGATCAAAAAAGAACCATGCGTTCCTTAATATAAGCTCTCTAGATGTGCCACTCGAAACCACACACTGCAGGGCTAATTCTTCATGAAGAACTTTTCGTGTCTGTGACAAGGAGATGGCACAAAGCACATTGTCCTGTATCACAGCTGCCGCTCGCATGCTGGCAGTTCGATCAAGGCCTCTACAAAGAATAGAGCTGACTTCTCCATCTGCATCAGCATAAGATACAATATCTGGATTGCTGTTGCTCCGGCCAAAACAAGATCTCTGTTAAAGTAGAAGGCTGATCATCAGTTACACATAGAACCCATCAGTTTTCATTAAACTTAGTCAGCACTTATGCAAAAAATTAAAAGGAAAATTGTTTTATTAAAATTGTTTTTAAATAGTTTTTTAAAGAAAGATGAATAAAAATAACCTGTCACGGCTTCCGAAAAAAAAAAGCATTTGTAAACTAATTTTTCTTACTATTACAAAAAAAAAAAAGTCTTAGAGAAATAATTAGTCATTATAAGCACAACTTTTAATAAAAAATGCTGAAAATCACATACTTAAAATTTTAAATTCAATAAAAAAAATATATATACAAAAATTGTTACTAACTCATTTTTAAATTTAACTTGCTGAAATCATAACTTTACTAATGGTATAGATCCTGTTAGAAAAAAGCTCTTTACTTTCAAAAATAAAATAATGAATACAAATATTCAAGAAACAGTAAATTTGAGAGGGGAAAAGAAATTGTTAAAAATATATATTTTGAAAAATAATTTTTATATTTACATGGATTGGTGTAGATAAGTGTCTGCCAATTGTACCATAACCTAATCCTATTTGATTTGATTCGCTCGTAGCGGATCCATATATAGAAGATGTATGATGTGGAACAGTACACTGATATGATGCGTAAGTGACCAGCAAACTATTTCTACTGTGTCGATCATTCAGTTGCTCCAATCCAGACTAATAAATTTAAAAATAGAAACAAGGTATGAAAAAAGCTTTAAACATAAATACATTTCAATATAAAGCAAAAATTACATCAGAATAATTTTATGATCAAGTTCCAAGTTTCAGTATCCAAAGAAAAAACAATTATTTGGAACTGAAAGCATATATTGAAGTTCAACACTATACAAAGGCAATTTAAAAATCTAAATAAAATGTCCTGGTTTGAAATAACACCAGTGTTGTGATCATCATACAGCTTATTCTTTAAGACTTAGGAAGCTCTGCCCCTTGTAGTTAATTTTCATAAACATCCAAAGATTGCTTCACAATCTTATTTGGTTTGCAACAAGTAAAATAACTTGTCAGCTAGGAAGAATTTGATTAAATTACACGTTACGATAAGAACAAAATAAAAATCCCACTCCTACTACTGATGAAAATATAATAGACAGTTCTAATAAAAAGTTTCACAAACTTATAACAGAAACTTTAAAAATAATAATTTAAAGATCGTAAAGGGGTAAACTTTATTGATTCTTTTAACTCTGAAAGATAACTGGAACTTATTCATACACATTTAAAAAAATCCAGTTTTAAACCAATGATAGATAAATTAAAAAGTCACACTGTGGCCAAACAAAAATATGTAATAGTATATTAAGGTAGTATAACATTAAAAAATGCAAGGCAAAAGGAATAAAATGACTATGTGTTCAAAAAATTATAATTTACCGTAATTGAATTCACAACCATCGATATTGCTTCGAAAGCAGCTTGACCAATATTCATTGTTTGTCCTGCAACAACTGGGGGTCTGACAAGTAAATAGATTAACTTGTTTAAAACAAGTGGTAGAAAGTTTACTAGAGATTCCAAAGAATTATCAGGAGAGTTAGTAATTTCCAGCATGCTATTCTTGAGTTCTTGCTCTAAGGAATTTTCTCCAATTCTGTTTGGCATAGAACCTTCTTCTATCATACGGCATATGCTGAGGAATCTATCAACATTTGAATCCTAAAAGTGAAGCAAAAAGCAATCAAGTCCAACCAACATGAATTTATTAATATATTCAAAGTTTGATTAGAGTGCTCAAAATTGGTTATCCAAATAATCCTTTAGCTGGGACAAACCTAACCCGGCAGTGTCATAATGCTGGTTATTAGTATCTGTGTAGCCTACATAATGCTGCCAGGTTAGGTTTGTACCAACTATAGTCATGTTTTTTACCATGTGACTGATGGGCTTTATAATTTTTTATAGATTGAACTTCTGAATGTCTGCAAGCTTACAATGTTAGAAATAAATGGTCCTAAGTCACATTTTTGGACCAATTTTAACTAGACACCAAAACACCATAGGCCCCAAATTTCACCTAAAATTTTTGGATCACATGCAGGTTTTATTCTCTTGACTTATTGAAACTATAATTCAAAAGAAATATTTGAAAGCATTTTAGAGATTCAAACAATTTTGTCTTGAAAAAATAATTTTCTTTTGTATATTTTTCAGGTCTTTTTAAATATGCTATTGGCAACAAGCAGCATCTCTATTTATAAAACACTTTTTTTAAATATTTGGATACAAAAATGTCTGATTCATAAAAAAAAGGACCTATGTTGTTCATTTTGATGCCTAGAAACTTATACTTGGCATCATTAAGAGGCCTAGATTCAAATTCTCATTTCTAATATTGGGTGAGCAGATGCTCTGCTTTGCCGATTTTCTGCAAGCATACTTTTTCCATATTTTGAATGAAACTTATTTCCTCAATGTAAGATGAGTTTTTGAACCTTTTAAAAGCACAATTGTCATTGAACACTAAAAATATATTCTGAAAAGAAGAAGAGATTCTGTTCATGATTCAGCAATTTAGAGAAATTTGCTGCTGGTGGAGAAAATGTTGATGAAGATGACATCATTAAATAGATTAATTCAGACGCTAATGATCTAGGATTGGAGCTTTTTAGCTCACATTAAAGGCCATATTCAGCATTTGGAAGAAGATCATGCATCACTTTGTGATAAAATCGGGCAAAAGAATTCAACCCCAAACACAGAGGAAGTGCTTCAATGAAAAAATGCAGAATATTTGACTGGTTTTCTAAAGAAATAAATCTATGAACTTGATTTGGAAGACGTTGTCATGGCACAACTCAGGAAATCTATATCCACTTGTATGAGAGGGTGTTGCAGAACTTTGAAGAACAAATAGGGCAGTGCATTGCAGAAAACGGACATCATCTGCATGACATTACTTTTTGAAAGAAAATTTCACATTTCTATTATTAAATGGTCACGTTTTTAGGGGAGGAGGGGAGGGACGAATGAATGATTCTGAACTTGCAACCTATAATCTACACACTTCCAAGATTTAAAAAACAAGGACAAAAATGAAAAAAGGTAAATAAGGATATTATTAACGTATAAACTGTTAACTTACTACTCACTTTTGGAAATACAGAAGATACGGCATGGATACTGATGTTGAAGATTCCTTTATGGTTATCAACCCATTTTGTATTGGGAATTTGAATCTTAAAAATAGATAAATGAGTGATACATTAACATAAATGAATAAAAGTTCTATGTAAACAAAAGCTAGAAAAGTATGAATTAACTTTCACTAAAATTGGGTTTGAAACTTACAAAAGGTGTAAGAAAAGAATAACTTGCAGGAGGAACCTCCATCATTACTGGTAAGCTGAAGTCGCCTGTCTGTAATCTACCATCTCTGAACAATGGAAACCACTAAAAATGATTAAAAGAAAAGAAAATTGATAAAGTTTGAATTTTAACATGCAAAGTAAAAGTATAATACAAAATCAAACAAGCTAAGAATAAAATTCAACTGTTTCAAATATGACTGTCAAGTTAAGAACATTTTCAGTAATACATGTGAGAAATATATGCTCTTCAAAAGAATAAACAGGGTGGTGACAGGAACTGGAAAAAAAAAGTTCCCTGACTTTTCCCTACTTTCCCTGATTAAGTTCACCAAATTTCCCTGATTTACGTTACCAATGACAATGGTTTCCTTTCTTTGCCCTACCTGAAAAACTTTGCATATAAAATAAAATGCAGTGTTTAAAAGGGTTTAAGCTGTTAATTAAAAATATTTTTTGAAAAGATGCTCTTTTTTTATTTGGTAAAAATAGAACATTAAATTATCGACAGAGAAATATTGTAGGAAATCTAAAACAAATACTATACTTCCAGGCACCAGTTAACATAAGAATTCTAAGAAATTATTAAAACCACTCTTAAAGACATATATAATCATGATAAAACTAAAAAATTTAAATGGAAATAATCTTGAACTGAATTTTCAAGCAGTATAATTGTTGCAGTAAGAATAACAAGTGATAGTTATAGTATAGAAGTAACGTAGTTTTACTTAAGTAAATAATACTGCCGTGTGCAGGTAAATGACAGTATCTGCACTAATTAGTTTTTGAGACATTTGAAGAAATGTGTGGTAGATTCAGTATGAACAATAGGAAAATGTTGGAATTAGGCGTTTTTTCGCGCCCCTTTTTCAGCGGAAACCAAATAAGCGAGTATGTACAATAAATATAATGTACAATAGATGACAAAAAAGCATTAAAAAAAAAAAGAAAAATGTGCAGCTACTGCCCTTTACCTGCACACGGCAGAATAGACATATTTATGTAAAACAAATTGAAATCTTTTGACAACCAGTCATATTGCGCTATTCTCTAATCAAGAACTTAGGTTCTAATGAATGAATACATCATTTTAACTATTAAAAAATAATAAAAATATACTTACTTATGTACACAACTCAATTTCAAATGCAAAAACAATTATTAATTTCAAAATTTATAGGTAAGGTAAACGCACCAGTAGTGGCCACCGCACCAGTAGTGGCCACTTTAAGGTTTAAATGTGAAAAATAAAGATTCCATTTCTCCCAATGGATTCAAACTTGTAGGGGGTAGAGCTCAGACTCTATTGTAGTGAGCAGTTCAAGGAGGAGTAGGTACAGCATCATGGAAAACTGTTATAAATTATTTAGTACGGTCGTCTGGATTGTTCATGTTTTTTCAGCTGTCTTCTAACGCTTCTCCATAACGAGGTATAAAAACATCGTGTTGTGTTATGAATAGAACAATGCTCAAAAATACTATTTTTAGAGCTGTAACCATGTCATGAAATGTGAAAGATCATGTTTGGAATGTTTTCAACTCCAAATAGTTGTTTTCTCGGCTGACAGTTTATGTGGCCACTACTGGTACCAAAAGTGTTAGGAAATTCAAAAGTGGCCACCGAGTGGCCACTACTGAATCAGGAAGGTTTTTCATCAATCATCTTGATTTTCCTTTTAATAGGTTGTAATACCTTAACATAATCACCTGCGTCATTTCTAATGTAAAATTATTGTTTGATCTAATAGTGGTCACCCGGTGGCCACTTCTAAACAACGATATGGCCACTACTGACTCATGTACAATGGCCACTGATGGATCAAATTTCAGGTTTGGGAAAAAATTGAAAAATTGATATTCTGGCAGTTAAAAAAATAGGAGAATTGAGGAAAAATAGGGCTATAATATGCTCATTGAGTTTCAAATATGGTAATTAATACTGTAACCCCACAGTTTAAAGAAGCCACAAAATATGCTTCACTGTGTCAACTGCTAGGTGCATTTACCTCTTGTATGAACAGGCCAGGATTACACATTACGCCATCTCCTAGGCCCCAACCTTAGGGGCGCATATCACAGAGGGAAAAAATTATTAAATAGCTTGTTGGTAAAAAAAAAGAAAAGAAACAGGAGTTTGGTGTGCTAGTATATATAGAAGAGAAAAATTCAACTAGAACCGATTGCAACTTGCCTGCTGAGCAGGTAAAAAATTGCAGGGGGAAGGGCCTTATATTTGATCGAGGTAATCCCTTTTCTAATCAAAGCAGATAATTTTTAATTTCTTAGGTTTAAGAAATCATTTCTTGAAAATACAGATTTTCTTATTAGAAGTAAGTCACACACCGTAAAATCAGTAAAAGCCATGATATATAAAATTTTCAGTTATGAAGCTTGTTTAAGGAACCATTTTTCTCTTGGAAGTCTTTAAATTATGTCAGTAAGTATGTGTTTTGCAATTAATAATCTATTAGTTCATATTTATTAATGACTGCTAATAGTCAGGAGCACCCAAAATTCAAAATTTTTGGGAAGGGGGACGAACTGAATACCGAATAATAAAATGCGAGCATTTTGTACTACTAGTAGTTTTCTAAAATATCTGTGACTAGCAATAATTTAGTGCTTACTAAAATTATGTTTACAATAAATAACATAAATAATCATAAAAAAAATAAAATATTAAATCAAAGTACTTAAAAATTAATTTACCAGACATACTAGATATTTACCGCCAAAGTATTAGGATAGGTTGCAAATATCGTAAAACTTCCGAATATGTGAAATATGTAACATTTACGAACTTTTTAAAAAATTTACCTCTGAAAATTCCCTGATTTCTGTATTTTATCGATGTCCGTAATTAATTCTTCAGCCCGATTTTATTTCCTAAAATCTTCATTAACTCAAGACACAGCTGAGAATTAATGATAATTTTTATGAGTCTCTTGAATCAAAACGGATGAATTAACATTTTCCCATTGAATGCGATTGGCAAAAACTAGAAGTCTAAAAGTCCTCAACTACACAATGAGACATATAAGGAGGGTTAAAAATAATGCTAAATACATAATTATAAATGTCCAAATGGTAAAATCTCATGAAAAGAAAAACGAGCGAGTATTAGAAAAGTAGATGCAATCGGATTTCAAAATGTGTGAAAAATTGGGATTGACGAGCAACAGCGTAAAAAATAGTCAAGATGTTTATGTTTTATCTAATGTGTGGAATTCGATAAATATTCAAAATGCTCTTGAACTCAAAATCCATGACCAATAGACAATTTCCATGATTTTTGAGCATTTTTTGCCGAAAATCATGGCTTTCCATGGACATTTTCGATCATAGTCGAATTCCATGTCTTTCCAGGTGCGAGGACACCCTGCCTTTAGTAGTATTGAAATCTTATGCTACCAATATCCGATATCTACTGATGTACCTTCGTAAGTTGTAGGAAACAAATTGTCCTAGAATTACAATGAATAGTGTGCTTACCTTATTATTAATTACGAATGATTTTGAAGTGATGGTAATTATTCAGTTCATACTTACCAAAGTTTATATGTATAATACTTATATAAGTACATACATTTTCTTTTAATTTATTTTTTAAATTAGCCTACAAAAATAACAAATGCAAATTTTCTATTAAAAACGTTTTCTTTTATCCTAAGTACTTATGTACTTTGAAGGAAGAAATGTATTATAAAAAAGGGATTAGTACAGTGAAATCCCGTTATAACGAGCTTCAAGGAACCACAAAATTTGTTCGTTGTAACGAGAATTTTGTTGTAAAGGAATTCCTGTAGCGCAGTAGAAATGAAGTCAGGACTGAAACGTTCTTTCGCTGAAACGAATATTTCGTTGTATTGGTATTTGTTGCAATGGGATTTCACTGTACATTGGTACATAATGTAACTATCATATTGAATCTATTTTATCCATCAGTTATTTGAATTTAAAGTAAGTAATGGAATTCTAAGGAAAGGATGTCAGATGGCCACTATTGACTCATGCATGTGGCCACTACTGAAAGTCTCAGATTTTGGAGTGGCCACTAATGGATCAAATTCGAGGTTTAGGAAAAAATTAATAAAAAATTGAACAAATTGAAATTCTGGCATTTTTGTAAAATGGGACGATTAAGGGAGAGTTGGGCTATAATATGCTCACTGAGTTTTGAAATTAGTATTGATATTGTAGATCCACAATTTAAAAAACACACAAAAAAACCTTAACTGTGGCCACTACTGGTGCGTTACCTCATATGGTTTTAAAATAAAAAAGTTTTAAAATCTGAAGAAAAAAAAAACCTTCGTTTAATCTAAAGTGTCAGCTAATAATATCATGGTAAAAAAAAAAAAAAAAAATTCAATTTTCAGTCAAAGTTTAATTTTAGCAAAAATTAAAATGCCAAGTGATAACTTTTAAGATTTTATTAGCATTAATTTAAAAAACAAAGTTTTTTTCTTGAAATCGCGGTAACAGTGTGCTAATTACTTCAAGACAATGATAATAAAGGCAAGGGAGCAAAGTCATTAATGACGGTTTCCTCTTTGCCTGTAGGGTTGTTTATTTTACGTAGCTTGGAATGCGTGGAAGGAAAATTTAAGCTAGATAAAATAAACAACTTTACAGATACAGAAGCAATCTTAGGAAGCTCATTCTAAGCTTGAATACTTTGATCTTGAGAAAAAAAGGATGCACAAGTATGCGGCACTGTATAATCGCACCTCATTAATGTTACTTTTTCAAAATAAATAATTGGCAGAAAATTCATAGGGAATCAAAATACTTCATTTTGCAAGGAAAACATTTTTTTTTCTTCATTTGATCAATTTTCGCTGAATTTTTTTTTTTCCTTCAAATTTCTGATATTTCCCCCAGCGATAAATTACCCTGACTTGTCCCTGATTTCCCCAATCTGTTACCATCCTGATAACTGTAAAAAAAATAGGCATACACAAGTATACAGTTGAACTCCCAATTAGCCACTAGTAGCTTAAAAGTGACGTTCCACACTTTAATTTGTTTTTTTTCACCTCTGATTAATGAAATGTACATAAATGCAATTCACTCATTTCAACTTAACAAGTGCAAAATCTATTTTTAGACACACCTGTTTCTTTCTTTCGCCGTACCACTTTAGATATACACTACTTTCTGTTTTAGATTTATGCTATTTGCTGGTCTTTAGATCTAAACTATTTAAATGTGTCAATAATTGACCGGAACAGTTTTGTTTGGAAAAATTTCCCTCTTTTCCTTTATAAGTTTTTGGTGTAACATTGATCAGGGTGAATGATTGGCTCCTGTATGTCTGCAATCCAATTGCAATAATGAACAATCCTTTTGTAGCTTTTACATATATTTATACATTAACTGTTTTAGTTTTTTAGCTAGTTCAACTGCATAAGAGTGTTATTGATTTTTTTTTAAAGCTTTTGCATACACTGGTACTGTTTTTTAACTTACACTACGGATTATCCCTGAAATTTGCTTCTTTGCAGTTATAGTGTTCCTCTATCCCATGAATAATTGGGAGTTTGCTGTATTACTATTCAGAGAAGCAAGTGGAAGAAACAAACAAACCTCATTTGAAGTAAGAAAAACTATAATGCAAAGGTACCACTTTGTTAAGCATGGAACATACATATTTGGACCTATGTATCCCTAAAAGCCTTGATACAGATTAAAATGTTATACCTTGTAATCATTTAAAGATAAAGTCAGAAATGGACAATAATAAAGCATAATTGAACATCACCATTGTTTCAGAGACAGTTGAAATGCAAATCAAAGTGTATTTTTATAACAGTTTTAAAACATAACACAATTCATTAGTGGAACGTCTATATTTTTCTCTCCTATAGGGCTTTAAGCTGTATGATGAGTGAAATCTTACTTCACTAGTATTACATGCAATATTTTTAATAAATGTGGTAGATTTAATGTGATTAAACTGACTAATGATGGGGAAAATTGGATTTTCAACTTTTTCTTAACACAAAACTAAGATGCTCTTACTAGTAAAACCCACTAAATCATATCCTTATTAATTTCAATATTTAGCAAAATCATATGTTTTAAAATCTCTTATGTTGTTGCCCTTTTTTCTCAAATGATGCTATTTGAAATTGCAACAATTAGATATTTATTAAAATTGTCACTAACAGCTGAATTTAACTACAGTATTACTTAAGGCAGGAGAGTTTTGTAACAACTTTTGGCAAAAATATATTTTTTAATTCAACATTAATAAAGTAGGAAGTATAATTCTCTATCAACTTCATATACTTAACACATGAAAGTAAGAGACTTAGTAATAAACAAATTGTTTTGATTGGAGTTTGCCAAAAGTTTGATTAAAAATCTATCATTTACATAACTAAAGACAAAGACTAAGAAATTTTTCTGCGATTTTACCGTATAACCAATTGGAGTTTCAGTTGGATTCTGTTCTATCTTCTTTTGGCAACTGATATGATAAAATGTGAACAGAAGATGGTGTTGTTCTGTAAAAACTGCAGGCAATTTAATTTTTATTTCATCATAAAAGTCAGGAAATCTGGAAAACATCAAAGTGGTATTGAATGAAAATAAAATTTACGCATTGCAATTTATTGAACTTTTGCAAAATATGTAAAGCTCTTTTAAATCCTTATTATTTAGAGTTAATTTTTCCCTTAATATAACAACGAGACAAAATCAATATCTTATAAAATAAAAAGCTAGTATTCCATAAACATTTGAAAAGAAATTTACCTGTGAAACATGATAAAGAAAAGAGAATATTTAACATTTCACCAGCTTTTAGGTATCAAATTATTTTTAATGTTCACCCCAGATGTTTCACTATTGCTGCTTGGAGTTACAAAAAAAGTCTAATTCGAGAACCAAGCTCAATTTTGAACAGAGCCATTAGATTTTGTGTCTCAACACAAAATAAGAGTGCATTGCATAAATCTCTCTAATCTAGATCGTTTAACTAATAAGATGAAAAATACTAAAACTAGTAGCGATTTAAAGACTAGTAGCGAATACTTTGAATTAAGAAATTAAAAGATTCCACAGATAATATGGTTCAAAATGATACATAGTTATTTCACAACTTAACAAACATTCAAGAAATGTGTATATTACTAGAACAGAGCAATGAAAGCTTCAAAAATACAGATTTAAAAAAAGTTTTTGGTTACAAATTTGTACTTTTCTTTTTCTGATATTTATCTATTCATAAACTCTCTCCAAGCGTGTAGTGGGGATGAAACGCAAAAGGTGCGACATTGTACTTGTGTCTTCAGAACTGCAAGTAATGATTTGACTATGAACAAATTTGCATCCTTCCTAAAATGAACATTTTCTTAAATATTTTAAAACCATATTACAAATAACAGTATTTCAAAGTGCGTAAGCCAAAATTGTCACACAATAAATGAAGGGATGATACATTTAGTACTCTCAGAAAAAAGTTTTGTACTTTCTTGATTATTGCATTCTATATTACATTTTTCTCATTTAAATGTTCAATTAATTTCTCACATAAATTGTTCCTTTTTATTTAAGTACTTATCATAGCTGAAATTAAGTATAAATTCATCTATTGTTATTAAGGTCTATTTTCTTTACTTCTAACCATGGGCATTGTAACGACAGCAATAAATATTACAACTGTTTGGACCATTTGAAAAAAAAATCTATCTTTTCTAATAATGCTAACATCTAGTTCTTTAAATGTATACATATATATAGATAGGATCATTTTTTACCCCTTTAGCATAAGCATTAAAGTTTTACCTGTTATGATAGGTTATTGCAGTATATGCCTCAGTTAAGAACTCAGGACAACTGGACTTGCCGAAAATTATCTGTAATAAGCAAAATAAATGGTAATATTAATTTTTCTTCAAATAAAAGGATTAATAAAATAAGAAAATCATTTCGTTTTAGTCAATTACTTACAGGCATAGCACTGTGAATTTCTTCATTTGCCATATATTGCACTTTACAGGTAATGTTACGAGCAGAACCAGGGCGATTAGTAAAATTAACATCTTTAGGATATAAAAATAAAAGATTTCTGTAAGAGTAATGGGGAGCATATATTTCTTTCACTGGAAGCTCAAGTATTTCTTTAGTTGGTCGTCCTTTTTCATCTGGATATGGATGAAGACGTGCCAGCTCGGGAGTTAAACAATATTTGGGTTCTTCTGGGCAAGGTGCAATATCCAACTTCAGTACTCCTTTTGATGTAAAAAAAGAAATGAGTAATGAAATAAACATCTTCCATTCGACAAGTACACCAATGAATATTAAATAAGCTACACTTCAAAACAAAACTTTTGCAAATTTATAAAATACGTTAAGTTACAAAAATTTGAAATATGAACCAGTTCAGGGATGTGCTGGCCAAAACTCGCTTTTGGAGCAATCTTGGGAGCAGGAAAATAATGAGTTTGGAGCAGCTTGGAGCAGTAAAATTGCAAATTTAGAGCAGCTTGCAAGCAGCTTGCAGCAGCAAAAATTTAAATTTTGCATCAATTTGGAGCAACTATGTTTATTTCAGGGCTGGAAAAATCTTTAAAATCTGACATGTCCCACCGAGCATGTTTGTATAAAAAATACATATCCAAATAAAATTTTTACATGCTCAGTTTTTTTATTGTCTTGTAACACAAATATTTGAATTTGCCATATAGCATTAATCAGACAAAAAACTAATTTTAAAAGTTTTATATCTGAATCAAGAATTATAAAACATAAAAAAAAATTATATAAATAGTACATAACAATTTGTCCTTAAAATTACCAATACTTAATTAAAAAAATTATAATAATTTCATGCCCAGCCGGCCATGTAAGGGTAAAAGATTTATTACTGATCAGAATTTTTACATGCCTCATGCACGTCAGACAATATAATTTTTGAGCCCTGATATATTTCACACACAGAAACATCTGTGACTTATACATCACTGCGTTAGTGCACATTTAATTTATAGTGCTTTGATACCTATTTTTTAAATTTGTTTGCTTTTATGTTCATATACACATGTAAACGACATAAGATATATATACAAGTAACTCAAAAACATATTCAAACACGCATTCTTTAAAACAAAGCAAAAAAGAATAGTTAAATTTAAAAACTTTACTGCAACAAGTTACAAGTGAGTTTAAAGAGCTATTAATCCTTTTCTTTCTTTTTTTTTTTTTTTTGGCTTATATTTGACCTTATTACTGTTATTATTATTATTTTGGCATATGTGTTTGTTTATATACTGAATTACTTGATTAACAAATATGAAGATCAAGCAAAGGCAACATTAATACTTTTTATTTTTAACTGTTTGATATTTAATCACAATTACGATGAAAAAAAATAATTTTGAGAAATGATGTCATAAGAAAAGGAATTTTAAAATACATGTCAAAAAAATATGAAAAATGTGAGGAAAGAAAATAAATAATTTAAAATTTTAAGACAGACTAAGAATATGGAGAAAATGCCCGAATCAGAGAAACTTGAAATGTTTGCATATTCATTACCAGAGCATTAGAATTCCCAGTTTTTGCTATCTTAAGTGTCGCCAACCAAAATTAAAGATCAATTTTCTATCCTAAAACAGAAAGAAACCCAAAACTAAAAACTGGTGAACAATATTAACTTTTACAGATGGCTTTTGCTTAAATCAATTTGGATGCAACTCCATTGATATTTTCGAGTGGGGGTGACAAGAAGAAGAACTTACAAGTCCCCATATTCTGAAAACAAAAGATAAGAAAGGTTGAAAATAATGATCAGCACAAAATTTTTGAAGTCAAAAGAACATAATCACATAAAAAATTAAAACGATCGAGTTTTTCAAAAACGGATACAATCGGATTTTGAAATGCGAAAAAAAATCGGGATCAAGTCAAAAAATCGTCTGAATGCAGAAACTTGATATTTTTCAAAAATTACCAAATATACCGAAGAAACTGCAATATTAAATGCAAAATTGAACTTTTGGCGCAAGTTTGTCTGATTTGGCGACCTTTTGGAGCAAATTGGCGTAGTTTGGCGCAGCTGGCACATCCCTGCCAGTTAGTAATTTTCTGTTTTTACAATTTAACTCTCTCTCGCTCACCAACTCTTTGGAAATTCTAAGCAATGTCATTTGGATAGCTTCTTGATCACAACTCGCCACTCTTGTTCACCACATTACTTACTTAGTTTTAGTCTAGCAAGTACAGGTTTAATAGCATTTATTCTCATAATAACAATGTATTCCAGTAACTAAAGTTTTTAAGCCTTGCCAATCTTGCCAGATTGAAAACATTTGCCCAAAATTTGCAATAGTGATAAAATATGAATTATCAAAATATTTTCCATCATTAGGAGCCTAATTTGACTTGAAATGATTTTGTTGAATAAATACAAAAATATTTTGAAACAAATTTGCATAACAGTGCTACTCCAGTATTGTTTCAATCCACAGCCTTCGATTTATTTCGGTCTTTGCTTGAAATTTTATATGTTGATTATAAAATAGAAATTCATCCCAACATTTCTATCTCATAACCTTTTAATGATTTCACAAGTTGCTGCGACACCATTATTAAATTTTAATAATATAAGGTAAGTGCGTCAAAAAAAGCAAACCTTATATTATTGAGCAAGTCTAATATCTTGCACAGAATCATAACTTTAAACAGGAAGTCAACTTTATAAACTAGTAGCCCTCCTTTGATCCCTTTTGAAAAAGTCAATACCTTACTTAAGGAAAAGATTACATAACTGAACAGCACACTGCAAATGAGACCTTACTTAACTTCTGCATAAAGGAAAAATAATTTTCTTAGAATTATGAGGAAAAAATAACTATTGATAAAAAGCTGTATCATGGAAAAAAATGCAAAGAAAGCTATACATGCATAAAAAGTATTTTTTATAATCTTTATAGGAATATATACCTGGAATACATTTTAATCTTTTCAAAACTGAAGATGGCCTTTTCAAATCCAGTAAAAATTTGAACAGATCTTCATCTCGTAAACGATCTGTTTCCTAAAATTACAAGGAATTTACATTAAAATTAATTTTTTTCAAGTAAAGAGTTACAAATTTCAAGTTAAAAAAATCACTACGCTTTGGGGATAAATAATTTCAAAATGTGTTAGGAATATTATTTAGTGATACAATTTTCTAAATATAACTATGTAAAAATAACATCAAAGCATTGTTGTTGTTGTTGTCGTGTGCCAGCCAGGCTGGCAATCCAGGGTGTGCTGCTTCACTTTTCCAACTGTACCGTAATTTGGTGTGAAGTCCGACTTCTACAGTACACACATGCCATAAGGACCCGTTTATAGGGTAGGCAACCATTCACATCACAACAACACATTCACACAAATAAAGGACAAGGACAGGAGAGAGAAAGTACGTCCATGCCCGAGCCGGGATTCCAACCTGGACCTTCCTGTTGCAGTCTCTGACCACTAGACAAGGCAAGTGGCCATTCAAGCATTATGGGTACTATATTGAACGGCATGAAAATTGCTCCTGACACAAATCTGGCTGATTCTTGTGTAAATTGACTTACTGAATCCGAATTCCATCCCCCCTTTATCCTACCATCTACCGTTTTTTAGAGACACCATCCCACTTTTAGATAATTTTTAACATAATGATTTTTATTTGGAAGGGTAAGGAGCATTATTTTAATCCTTTTGTTTCTTCTGAAGTGTGGTGAAGTTCAGCAATATAAATATCTTTAGCAAGGAGGGAGATTTAAGAAGAGTAAGAACAAAGAAAATCATTAAAAATCATCTTTCTTCTGAATCTTTTCTCCTTTTTTCAGTTTTAAAATATTTTTAACTGCAAAACTTTGAATGTTAGAATCATAAGCACCATAGCCAAAATTATTCTTATGAAATAAAAAATGTAAAAGAAGTATGAAATGCACCCCCAGCTCAGTCATTCCAGCCGAGGACTGCAGTTTTGCGCTTATTAGCACTCATCAGCTCGGCATAGGAAGTGACTGAGCTGGAGGTGGAAACCCTTAAGGAAGCCAGTTCAGTCACTTCCTATGCCGGGCTGATGAGTGCCAATAAGTACAAAACTGCAGTCCTCGGGTGGAATGACTGAGCTGGCGGTGTATTTCATGTATTTCTGCCTTAGCCCTGGCTATAGGGCGGTAACTTACTGAAAAGTAAAAGTATATTTAAAAAAAAAAAATCTTGGAAAAGCCACTGGTTGCATGCAAGCCACATTGCAGAGTTGTTTTTCGGTAAAGAAATCTGCTCTATAAATTGAATTCACTCAATTTAAGTTTGGAAATATAATTAAGGTTGTAATTTATTGCAAATGTAGCTTAAATAAAAGTAATTTATACAGTAAATATATTTATTGATGTACTGCAATGCGACTCTTATGCAAAAGTTTATTTTTTTTAATTTTGTACAACGTAAAAAACATGTTTTCCGATATGGGACTTCTAAAAGTGAGGCCAATACTCTGGTTTTACACCACAAAATAAGTAAAAAAGTTGTGAGGAGGGAAACCATAAATAAGATTTTGATGGTTCTTTTTAATATTTTTAGGAGGAATACGCCCACTCCTTCCAACTTTCCCTCCTAGCTACAAATGTTCGTATTTTAGATTTTTCCATCTCTTCAGCCCTTCAGAGGAATGTTAACCCCTAATATAATGCTCCCTTTCCCCAGAAAATCATAACATTGGCTATGAATTTATGGGAAACTGAAAGACATAATAGGAGGAGATATCTCCAGAAAATTGTCAGTGAAGGCAGAAAATGGTGGTTCCATTTGGATTCAGAAAATTATTTTACACGAGAATCAGCAAGAATGGTATCAGAAGTACATTTCTACCATGCGTTTGTTAGAGTGGCAAAAGAACTTGCACGTTGTATCATACTTGTAGCGTCAAGGTATGGAGAACCCCCTCACATAAAAAGAAGTAAGTACAATTAATACCCCCTTAGCACTGAAAAGGAAAGAAAATTTAATAAAAATTTCTAATATTTTGATAAATACTCTAACTTAATTACGGTGGGAGTTATTCGCGTTTTTAATTCGAATTTTTTTAGGCTTAGCTGAAATTTAGGCACTACTTTTTTGATTACATCTATCAATAAAGAGTGATGGAATTGTCCTACAGTTTTCTTTTTGACACCATTGGAAAAACTGACATTTTTTACTCCAGATTTATCTCAACCTTTGGTCAAAAAACTAAGCTTCTATAACAAAAGGAAAAAAGTTACAAGCTGTCTTAAGTCAAGTTCAAAAAATTTCATTTCCGTTCAAGATGGTAACTATTTTATTTTCACGTTTCCACAGGTACGCTTTTTGAATCCATTGTTTATTTCCATCTTTCTCATTTTCATTTCTTAAACTTATTTTATTTTGTGTTTCCATGGTTACGCTTTTTAAATCCAACTCTCTCATTTAAATTTCTTAAAAGTATTTTAATATCTGTCGCATTGTTTGAAAGGGAAATTCTTCATGATTTTTTTTCTTTTATTTAAGCCTAATTGTTGAATGTATGTCACTGGACAATTTTTATTCTCAAAGTAGACCGAGCAAGGCCAGGCAATATAACTAAGTAATAACTAATATAGTAATAACTAAGTTGAAGTGCAGAAATATCTCAGTAAAACTTACTTGTTTAAAGAAGCTATTAACAGTAAGAGTCACAGGTCGAAAGTTATCAAGATTGGTACCCATTTCATCTGAGCACCAACTATGTCTTTTGTCTAAGGTATTGCGACGTTCTAAAGAAGATGCACGGCTAAGGGTGCTTGTATCAGCTGTTTTTTTGCGTAATGTCTCAAATCCATTTCCCGTTTTTCGATCTGAAAAGCATGAAAACATTAGAATATGAATGAATAACATCTTATATTTAAAACAAAACTCTTCTTTGTTCAGTAAATACACATATAATGAAAAAGAGAAAAAAAAAACAAGGTTTACAATGATTTCCTTTTTAGCCTACTTTCTCATATAAATTAAAAAAAAAAAAACATGAAGTAAGGCATAATGCATATTGAAATATTCATTACGAGTTCAGCACCTTTCAAGAAATTCGTTAAATGATGGCAAAAGTCTTGCAAAAACACAGGAGATTCATTTTAAAATATGCATGAAATAGTCTTTAACAATAGCTAAAACAACTATAGCAGTTGGGCAAATATCATTTAACACTGTAAACTCAGATGTAAAACATGTATTTACATCCAAATGCGTAAAAACACTAAGTCAAAATTACAGCTCATAAGGTTTCGCATTAACAGAGCAAAAAGCTATGAATACAAAACTGGTAATTCCATTGTTTAACCTTCCCTCTTAGTAGTGCAAACTTTTCTACCATAACGAGTCACATTGCACCTGTAAGGCACTTCTCACTAAAGCAAAGTTAAATTTATTTTAGGAAAAGTTATTAATGGATACTTTTTTAAGAACAGCTACTTTATGACTAGTATGATTTACAAAGCACTGCGGCCTGACACTCAGCTGAAAGGGTCAAATGACACTACAGAAAAAATAAGACTGGTAGGGATGCACCTGAGAAGTGCATATGACTAACAGAAGGTTAAAAAAGAAAAAAAAAAAAAAAGTAAAAACAAAGTAAGCTATTCCGGAGCTCGGTTGCCAACAAGACAGATAGAAGCATAAATAAAATGCTTCAGCTCTTCATTTCGAATGCATGACACTTGCTATAAAGGACATTACAGTCATCCTTCACTACTTCACGCTTCAACTTTCGCAGCTACACTACATTGCGTTTTTTCTTGTTTTTTTTCCCGAACATAATAATTAGCCTTTTTTATGCACTCGTCTAAACTTTTTCCTTCAAAAGAATAACAAAGTATGTCTTTAAGTAAGGTAAGCTCTTTTGAGGGGCTGTAGTTGTATTAGTTCAGGGAGTGGAGGATTGAATTCGCGTAAGAAAGTGTAGAGAATCCGTAAAATCACTGTATTATTACTAGGGAATAAATAAATCTATAAAAGGTGTTCAAAAATGTACTAGCTTTTTAAGTTGCATACATAATACTTTTAATGAGGATAAATGTGGAGGAAGAATGGGGGCATATACAGTCACTAACTGGCAATTAATTCATCATCGAACAATTTGAGCTATTTTCATAGATTAGTAGTAGTGTGTAAGAACTGCATGTGTGTGTGTAGTTAATTTCCCAATAATTAACAATGTGATATCTATTAAGTCTAACATATATCATTTTCTCATAATTTGTACAATATACTAAGTAATACAAATGTAATGGTGGGCTAAGGGTGCCGTTTCATGCCTAAGGGGCTCTGACCCCCTATGTTAAAAACTCATTTAAATTGTTATAAGTTTTATGCACGCTAATTAGGAAAATATTCGGTTTACAAATACAGAATACTATTTCGCAGAAATTTATTGCGGTAATGTCTAGAACAAATTAACCGTGATAAACGAGGGTTGAATGTATATGCAATCTGTGGAGCATGCAGATATTGTTATTGTTGCTTTAATTTTTGGCATTCAGGGAAAGTACAAGAAGCCAGAAGAGAATTCGGACCTGAAGAGAGCTGGGCTAGAACTAAAAGCAAAATATTGCTCAAGAGTTGACTGTGACATTCTATATGACAATGCAATATTTCAAAAGATGAAATGACTGATAGAGAAACAATAACTGTAAATAAATTATGAATGACACACAGAGTCTTAAGTTATTTCATTCAACATGGGTTTATTTAATCGAACTTTTATAACATTAGCAATTAGTTAACTAAGTACTGGGTTAGTTCTTTAGTATGAAGGAAGTAAAACTTGATTCATTAATAACTGGTTTAAAGCGAAAAGAACTGTAGAACCCAAAGCAACCATGTATCTGAAAAAAAATTTCTGCTGAAAACAACTGTCCCATGACTGATTTAGTTGGGAATTTCTACTGAATAAGAATTGAAACATCTTAATTTAAATTACTGTGTTAATTATAAGCTCATACTCCCTGATATTTAGATAAGAGAGAAATTTTTAGTTAAAAATTAAAATGTACTTACCTAAGCTATTGGAAGATATACTATCCCTATCACTTCCAGAATCTTTGTCCATGTTGTTAACACCATTTATTATATTCATTAAATATATCGCTGTCCAGGCGAATGGCATTCTATACTTTCCTAATCTGTCACAAGTCAACACAGCATTACTTTTCAATTTTTCTCTGTTCTGGTTAAAAGAATAACATGCAATACAAATTAAAAATAAATACTCATAAATGAGTTTTATTTTCAGATTGAATGAAGATTCAATCAACATTTGACCAAGATTCAATTCTAAGATAGTAGTGAAATATAAGAATAATAATGAAATGAGATGAATCATATGCAATTACATTACATGTACTGAATGTTTATACAGTAGAACAAATTTCACCTTTCAAACACTACACAATTGCTGAAATCTTAACCCTCTTACAATGGTAGGGATTCAAGAAATTTAACTTTGGAAAAGTAAATATCTTTGACATTCTATAATATTGGTCACTTTTGCCATATTCTATCCTACAGTAAAATCTTTGCAATAGTATCCATTGTGCAAGCCAAAAAGATAATAAGGAACATGCATGATTTTCAAACTAACTTGTAAACGAAAGATTATGAAAAACTATGTTGAAATATACCAATAACATCTCAATTTAACAAATGAAAATGTAATTAAAACGAGTTTTAAAAGTGATTAGGCCACGCCCCTGCAAAAACGAAACTATTGGGCGGAAAGAGCTTGTGACGCCAATAAACGCTCTCCCCCTGCGTACATTCTGCTGCACTTTACATTGCAATGGTGGAGTCCAAGAACATCGAACCAACGCATTTCAACACAAATTTTAAGGCATAAGTTGAATGCGTTCAGAGGTTACGAGGGCTTCACAAGTCAGTAGGCTTTATGCACTGTTTTTCCCCCTTTTAATAGGGATTTTTATAGGTATGAAAGCATTTAGCTCAGGGGTTCTCAAACTCTTTCAACTTGCGACATCCTTTGAAGAATTTAAAAATTTCACGGCACACTTGTCCATTTCTTTTATGCAAACAACTAATTATTCGTTATTTTCAGAGGGTTTTTTCTACACCTGTGCACAGTTCATGCACATACGTGCAGCATATGCAACACAGGATCATATCAACCTAAAAACACACCAGTGTTATATTATTAGGAAACCATAATGCTAAGACGGCGAATCATGGTCTTCTTTTCAAGATTATCGACTCTCGGGGGAAAAAATAACGGCACACAACGACATTTTTCTTTTTGAATTCGTCAATACATAAATTACGTTTTGAAAACAGAATGCAACTTTTTAAATCTAGTTAAACTTTAGGGAACCATGTAGAAAGAAAATTTATCGTAAAATAAGATCAGGTAATTTTAATATCACTCTTATGCAACAACTTTTGCTACACTATTGCCTGGTAGTTAAAAATGGTTTGTTGATATCGCTTTATCACCAATTAGGCTTTGTGATAACGTTGAAAGAGGATGTACTGAATTTTTGCTATACTGTATCAAAAAAATGGAGGATGGCGTAACTGATCTACCGGGCATTATTTGGTGCACTCACTGTACATACATATTGATACCATGGACACTTCGCGTAACCCCTCCCTTCTTCCTACGGCACTCTGCCACGGTACCCAGTTTGAGAGCCCCTGATTTAGCTGTTAAAAATTAGCTTTTATACTTTGAGGCAAAATTTAGGCTTTTTTTTGAGTGGAGGAAACATGTAGAATAGAAGAAAACATTTTTGTAAGTGAATCCTATTCAACGACAAATATTGATATGAAATAGAGTTTTTTGTGGCATAAAAATTCGGTTTTCTGATAGTTTTGGTTTTTTTACGATTTAAGAATATCATGCTATAGTTTCAAAATGCAGCACAATTTTGATGTTCTTGAGGATTGTGACTAAAGTTTAATAAGATTACATCAATAGAAATCTATTTATTTTGTTTTTATATAATAAGCGTTATAATATTGTTGGATATAATTACTAAAATTAAAAAAAAATGCAAATGTAGAATTAAGAGGGAAATATGAAGATCCCTTTAAAAGCATTTCATAAAAAAAAATCAATAAAAAGTATTTCATTTGTTAACAAATATAAACTGGCAACAGGTAAACATTATAAATCATTACATTTTCTTTCCCTGTCAGACAACAATGAATTTGGTTACCGATCATGTGATAAAGGCTCAATCGTATTTAAAACCAGCTTTAAGAAAAATGTTATAATTCAAATTCTATGTAGCATGGAATTTCCAAACATATTCTAGCAGATGCAGAAAAAAATTACTTTTTATTTTGGCACAAAATTTTTAAATATGTTTTCACTGCGAAAATTGCGAAAAACATTTTAGAGGTTTTTCATTAATATCTTCGTTAATTAATCTCATCTGAAGACATAACCCAGCTAAGAACACTCTCGATCAACTCACCTTTCAAACAAAAAATTTTCTTTGAAATCGGTCCATCCGTTTAGGTGCTAGAATGCCATACACAAACACACAGATATGTCAAACTTATAACCCCCTCCCTTTGTGTGTCAGGGTCGGGGGTTGAAAATAGTATTGATAGTTGGAAATTTAAGCTTTTTCCATGAACTAGAACTGCAACATCACAGTTCAGCAACAATCTATACTTTAAAAAAAAAAATACTTAACTATGCCTGTAACTAATCATTTACCTTATTATATAATGATAAAATCAAGTACAGCACGGCATCAATTTTTCTTTACATTTGAAGGATGTTAAAACTAATAAAATTTGTTTTTTAAATTATTATTTTTTGGTTTCTAAATTACTTATCAGACGAAATATAGCTCTTTTTACAAATGCATAAGCTTTTGACTCAACTTATTGCTTGAACACCTTTCATTTCCTCCGATATAAAATTAGGGCGTCTTGCCAAAAAGAAAACAGAGTACAGCCAGCTATCCAACTTCGGCAAATCATCGGATTGGCCTTTGACAAGCCCTTCGTCTGTCATTTTACATGAAAAGTAGTTTTATCCGTTTAAAAAAGGAAATTAAAACAAACCATAAATCATTGATTATAACCAACCCCCAGAAGATGACTTAATAAAATACTAAAAATGTTCTAAAATAAAACCCAACTAAAGTAAAATAAAAAATGACAGTAAAAAAATCAGTTAAATATTTTAAAATGCTGTTATAATTTTAAAAACTGCACTTCAGGAATAAGGTCAGAATCTTATTTTAAATAGTTTAAATATTTTAATAACTTGCATATGGGTTTGTTTTGCTAAGAATCAGGGCACAGACACACGAAGCTGCCTTTTGTGAAAAATATTAATGCTTTTGCTTTCAGTATTGAGAAGGACACAGTCTTCAGAAATCTAATTCTAAGAAAATGATTACACCCAGAATCTGAAATGTAGTCCGAGTATAAAAACCTGTTCTTTTTGTTTGTTCCTCTCATTTTCCTTTTCAAAGTAAACAATGCGGACTATCAACTTCCACAGATAAGAGTAGCTCCTTCGAAACTGTACTAGTCTCAAAAATCGGAGATGAAAACTTACGGTTCATAGATAGATCAAAATGCCCTGAAAATTTTAAGAAAAAGCGAAAAGTGCTTCAAACACCTTTGAAAAATTCACTAAAATGAGAAAAATGCAAAAAAAATGAAACATCATCCGCTTTTGGACAGGGTTGGCAAAAACCCGGGGTTTTTTAAATAAAACCCAAAAAAACCCATCTAAAGCTGGGTTTTTTAAAAGAAATGTGGGTTTTTTTGTTTTTTTTAGGGAAAATGTGGGGTGCTTGTAGCATATTGTAGCGTAAGTATATGGCCAAAGCACAAAAATTGTCTTGGGGTAAAAAAAGCTGGAAATTCAGCATTTTCTGAAGAAAAGTGTAAAAGATGACAAAACCCAAGAATGGTGCAGTTTCAGATTTTTTAGTTTCCGTGATTACCAACAGTTAGGGCAAAGTTACTTCTCGAGTGATAAAATCTATTGTTCGTTTTCAATTACTACATTTTTTTTTTTTTTTGCATTTTACTTTATTGCATTTCATTTTGTTATGCAAAACTACTGTAGAACCTCAAGTAGTTTAAATCCCTTTTTACTGAATTCAAGCTTAATCAAGACATTTCTTTGAATTTTATTTTGCCTGTTTTTCTATTTCTGTGTACAGAATAAGAAATATTAAACTTCTTTGAAAGATAATGAAAATACTGTAGATCCTATTTTGTTTTCTGTCCGACCATTTAAAACCTGTTAATTTCTAAAAAATATACTTTGTTTATTCAAGATTTGTGACGTGTAGGTTTGCAGAAAATAATTCACATGAAAGCCTTTTAGCTAGAGTAAAGAGTAGTTTCCTCTGTACAATCTACAAATATTGAGAAAATCAGACATGACAGGACTTAGTCAAGATAATTTGAGTTATTTATAGACCAGTTAAAGAAAAAAGTTAAATATATTTATTTAAAATCTTTGAAGTATTTTTTTAATGCCGTTAAGAAATATTATTATTAAAGTTAAAAATTCATTTTTTATGTCCATTGTCTGTGGTGAAGAACAAATAAAAAAGAAGTTTAAATTGTGAAAGTATATAAATTAATTAATTTTTTAAAAACTTCTCAGGAAATTAAAAAAAACCCAAAAGTGGGCTAAATAATGGGTTTTTTTAAATGTTTTTTTTTTCAAAAAAAACCCATTGGGTCCAACCCAATTGGGTCCATTCCGGCCAACCCTGCTTTTGGACCCTGATTATAACTATAGCAAAAGCAATGTGTTGGGAAACGAGCATTGACTGTTGCATAAGCGGTAGCAGAACAGAGGAAGAGTCGTGTTTTATGACGTGGCCCAATGGCTGTGTGTTTTCAGTCACATGGCATTGTTCACAAAAATTGCCTTTTTTAATTGCTCTTCATGCTAAAGTGAATGATTGTTTTAAATTCTAGTGTTAATTTTTGGCATCACCATCATCAAATCTATGAGATAGCACCAACTTTATCATAATTTACGACATAATGCATGCCCCCTATTGTTGGAAGAAAAAATTAACATATAAAAGAAAATTTTCAAGAAATCTTCACAATTGTGAACTTGCTACAAACTTTACAAAATAACTTTTAAAAAAAGACTAACTCCTCAAAGATTTCAATCTTTGGTTAATAAAAATTTATGTACATATAACAGAAAAAAAAACCTAATTTAACATATTCAGTAAATTACAACTCGTCTGGTCTGCTAATTCTATATTAGCTACCAGTTTGTTTCGCACTCTTGGCTTCCTTAAGAGGTTTTTCATCTCCAGCTCAGTCACTTTCCTATGCCGGGCTGATGAGTGCTAATAAGCACGAAACTGCAGTCCTCGGCTGGAAATGACTGAGCTGGCGGTGTATTTCACCTAATTTAACATGTTTTCTTATTGCAATACTTTTATAAATATTTCTACCACAAAGGCTTTCTGCCATATAATGCACAAAAAATTCTTCAATAACTTGGCTAAGGGAAGAAATACTTACTTTATCATCTTTTACATATGGTTCAATACATTCGTTAATATCTCCTTGAAGAACTTTTTCTAACTATAGGAGAAAGAAGTTGTAATTACTAACACATTAAAGACAATAAAAAACACAAGTGAAACTATGCAAAACATTATAAATATCTCTGACAAATTAACAGCTTACATCACAGTAACTCACTATTTTTTGAAACAATTTTGAGTTGGTACAAAAAACATGCAGGGGGAAGGGGGACCATTACATAAGTGCAGATAAAGAAATTTTTATTTTTCTCAACTGGTCAAAATAATGGAAAAGCTCTAAAGAGAATATTATTTGCTCTTGCAAATAGTCCAAAAAATAAAATAAAACAGGTCTTTATCTGATATTTTAGAGTGGGAGCGACAGCTATAGAGGTCAAACAGTTCCTTTGAGTAGTTTTGACGATAAAACAACTCTGAAGAATAATGTTTTTCACAAATTGGATAACATTTCCTGATTGTAACCTGAAAAGAAAGATGCAACTAATAACTGAACAGAGCAAAAACAAAAATTAACAAAAGTATTAAAGATGCTTGTGTTAAGAGCCTGCCTTTACTTTAAGTATTCTTAAAAATAGGCGACTTAATTCTTGTGAAAACAAAGAAAATTTATTTACAAATATTTGCAAGAAAGTCGTTACTAGTTGCTAAAATATCCAGCAATAAATGCAAATACCCTAAAACACTCAGCACTATGGAAACCACGTACTTACAACCAAATATGACGAAACACTAAAACAAAATTCCCAGCTCAAACAGAGCTAAACACACTCACAGCAAAGTGAAAGCTAGCCTAACTGGCTATCTTTGAGCAGTCATTTAAGGAAAATTAGGAAATGTTCTTGTAGAGTCTCCGCCGCAACATGCAAATCAAGAGGACAGATGTCAAAGTCCAACTGTCAAGCATCGTACAGTTCTAGTAAATTCTAGGATACAGGAGCTACCTGTTGAGTTCAAAATACTAGTTACCTTCTATTACCGTAAAATCCCGAAAGTAACCCCCCCTATTTTCAAAACAAAACTTGTTGATTTCAGAAGGGGGGGTTATAATCGAGTTTTTTCTGAAAAATTAGTGAAAATAATTGTTTTTAGTAGTATTAATTTTAGAGTACAGAAAAGTAATAATAAGTAAATAAGAGTTAATATTAATGAAGAAAAAGAAATTAATTAATAAAAACTTGTCATAATTTTTTAGTAGTAATAAATTGCATGAGGGCGCACTTTTTTTTTTTTTTTGAAAGAAAGGATTTTGCACCTTAAGTTGGCAAAACCCATATAATTTATCGCTTGAAAATTCATTATGTACTGAAAGTAATAAGGTTACAGAGTAAAAGAATTAAAATCTTAATGTTCTTGTTTCAGAAAAGAAGCGAAAATCGCAATCACGGCCGCAAATTCGTTACGAAGATTGTAATTTCGAAAACTGAGCTTTACAAAAATCGCGAACGCAAACACAGACAAATCTCTTACTCGATTTAGTCAAGTTTACATTTCTGATGATCCTAAACTCGTTCAATTACATTATTTCTCCTTTAAAAAAGGTTATTTTTAAGTTTTGCGCTACTTTTTAAGCACCACGTTTCCAAAATGGCGTCAAGTTTTCAAAATGGCGCCGTGTTGAAGATCGTTCAGTTTCACAAATCAGAACAAAAATACTCCTTCCAAATGGAATAAAAAGCAGTACAACCGTATAAATTTCTTTTGTAATACTTATGAACAAAAAAAAAAGGGTTCCCTTGCATCAAAAGGAGTCTAGACATTTTGGAAGGAATAAACTATGGAGACCATTTTTGTTTTCTTTCTTTCTTTTTTTTTTTTTTTAGAAAAGCAAAACTGCACATGGAGGGAGAAACTAAACCTTTGTAAATGCTTTCCAAGTAAAGCAGAAAATGTTATCCTTTTTTTGCAGGGAGTGGCAAATGAAGATGATCGGAAAAGTTTCAGGTGAAGGGGGGGGGGGGTATATTCAGGATTTTAAAGTAATTACACTTTCCACAAAAAAAGGGGGGGGGCTATAATCGATAGGGGGGTTACTTTCGGGATTTTACGGTAGGTGTGAAGTGTTGAATGTTTTTAAACATTTGGCGATTTCTAGCCAAATTTAGTGCCAAAACTTAGTTTTGAAAATGATGCCAACTTGGTATTGTTTCTTCAATTTCTCTCCAAGCATGGCATCATGCGAAATGATGCAAGGAGGGAAAAATCAACATACAGAGTAATGGTTCAGAAAAAAAGTTAACTTTAAGTGAAAACTAATGGAATAAGCAATAAGTTTAGCAAGATTACAACTAGAGATGAAAACAGTCGGAAACAAACTGGCAAATTTCCGAAAAAAAAAAACATTTTTTACAGAAGGAGTTTAATTGCAATCCGGAAAAATTGAATTTCTTCAACGTTGCAAAAAATTTTACTTGAAATTTTTAGCAAAAAGTGATAAAATTAAAAAAATTCTGAAACTGATGCTATTTCCTTCTCCCCCCACCCTCTTCTTGTATGTTACAATACGGTCTATCTTTGATAATGCAAGTTGTTGCAAGACAGCATAGTTTGCACATAGATCAGAAAACATTTACTACTTTTTGCACAAAGAATGAAATTGTTTTCACAAAATTTTCTCAATAATATCGATTGGGGGAACCAACTGTTAGAGGTGAAAAAAAAAAGTTTCATATACGTTAAACAATGGCAATTTGTGCGGACTTGTGCCTGAAAGTGTAAATCAGCCCTGTGCACTAGGCCAAATAAACAAAAAAAATTTTCAAAGTTTGAAATTTCAAGTTGATAAAACATTGCCCCTATAGCACCACAAAAATATTAATCCAAATCAAAAAATTTTTATGTGTTTGGTAGGAGGCCTAAAATTTATAATTTTCTTCAAAAAAAAAAAAGAAAGAAAAAAATAATTTTCTCAATTTACCTGTTAAAAAATTAGAAATACATTTAAATAAAATATCAAGTTCAAAAATTATTAGCGAACACATATTAAAATGAACATTTACAAATGAATAATAAAAATAATATATATTTAAAATGAAAAATTTAACTTAAAATTGAAAAAATCCATATTTTGAATACCATGTGGGAGACTTAAATATAGCAATATAACAAAAATTACTATTTAAAGCTAATTATCGACTCCACTGTTAAAAGTTTTCAGCTTGATAACTTCTTAAAATTTATCTTTCATTTTTTTAAATATATATAGAAAAAAATATTAGTTTTTCAAAGAAAATTAAAAATTTTAGGCCTCATGCTGGAGACCTAAATATTTTTTGATTTGGATAAATATTTTTGTGGCACATGTAAGGCTATGAGGCAACATTTTATCAACATGAAGTTTCAAACTCCCAAAAAGATTTTTTTCTTAATTTGGTCTAGTACACAGTGTTGGTCCACACTTTCAGGCATAAGTCACTGGCTGTTAAAATTATATGAAACTTTTTTGTGGTTTAGAATTCTTCTGTAATCAATACATAAGTCATTTCTATTCATCAAAATTTTAACCAAAACTTATCTTTGTTCTCAAGGATCCTGTATAGCCTCAGGGAAAGTATGTTTGCTTTAATGGAACAATTAGAGACACTTAAAGAGTTTTTCCCCCATACATGTAGAAATCCAAGTTTGTTTAGACAACAAAAAAAATGTATTTGGCAATTTTATCACCAACATACCTTGAGGGGGAACCAGTTTAGATCGGTCAAAAAATTCACTTTTTACTTTCTTTTACAAAAAAAAAGGAAGTATTGTATTCGTGAAAAAAATTTTCACTCAAAAATCAGCCTTAATTTCCATTTTTCTCGCCCCCAAATGTATATTGAGCTTTTTTTTCAACCCGACCACATGTGTGGATATATGCCCAAGAAAGTATAGACACCCAAAATATCCATTTTGACAATTCCCAAGTTAATTACAATGAGTTTTCTTGTGATGTCTGTATGTACGTATGTATGTGCGTACGTGTGTGTGTGCTTATGTATCTCACATAACTCAATAACGGTTTGTCTTAGAAAGTTGAAATTTGGTACGTAGACTCCCAGTGGGATCTAGTTGTGCACCTGCACTCTTGGTTGCATTTGGATGTTCCAAAGGGGGTCTTTTACACCTTTTTGGGGTAAAACCATTGATAATTTCAATGCAAACTCAAGTGGTGTTATAATTTGGCAAACACTGGGGAATATATCGCCAAGCTTTTGTCCCCAACTACCTTAAGGGGGGAAACCAGTTTAGATCGGTCAAAAAATTCACTTTTTACTTCCTTTTACAAAAAAAATGAAGTATTGTATTCAGAAAAAAATTTTCACTCAAAAACCGGCCTAAATTTCCATTTAGCTCGCCCGTTTTTTTTTTTTTAATTTTAATTTTTTTAATCGGTTTTGAATTTGGCCATTTTTTTGAGATTTATGCATTGATTCGCGTTAAAGTTTTCGATATTGAGAACTTAATCTCTGTAAAAGCCTTTTTTGCATCGGTTCGCGACAAACTAGTTTAATAAGAAAAGTTTTACGTAACATTCAACTATAAAATATTAAAATGCAGTTATCGCTAGAACCTGTAAAAAAGTAATTTGAATCTGTGTTTGCGTTGTGTATTCTCAGGCAAAGAACGTGTTATCATCAAATTGTTTAAGTGAAAAGCTCTGCCGGTGATTCTTAGCCGCATATTGCTTGTTGGTAGTATTATTTTAAAGGTCTTGAATACTGCTTGGTACAATGGTTGGTTTTTTGAAATATGCAGTTCGGTGGCAGAATCGTCAGGCTTATATTGTTCAACTGATAAATGATTTTATAAAGCAGCAATGTCCACCTTTTTTTTTTCATCCTCTTTTCATGTTCTTCTTAATGCTCTTAAATAATTGTGAAAAAACTAAAGGTATTTCCGGTATGACCATTTGATTCATTGGAATTCCAGAGCACCTATTGTGAAAACGTTCAGTATATAGAAGTAATAACCGAAGGTGATTAAAAATAGAATTCGTAGTACTGGGGTGTTTATATTATAGGGTGTTCAGAGTACAGAGAGGACAGCTTATGTTACGTCTACGGAATCCAAAATATCCGTCTATATCTCCGAAAAGAATTGGTCAAAAAATTCTTAAATACTCAGAAACACCCTATTGCCATAAACGCAGCATATAAAGACAATGATCAACTCATCAACATCCATGATATATCAGAGTATAAAGTACCCATTAAAAAGAAAAAAAGTTGTATATATTTGCATGTGGCTATATACCCCAACTATTAAAGAAAAGGTAAAGAAATAAAATGGAATCTCGCATTTAAATCTATTTTCAATTTTTCTCTAAAAACCAGGAATGTTTTACCTATCTAGGTTTTGTCCCCCCCTCCCCCACCCCACATTTTTTTGCAAATACACTCTTTGCAAGGAAAGAAAATTTTACACTCATGTTTTACGATTTAGAATGAACAATAATCATATTTACATATGACAAAAGTTAGTTTCCGCGATTATTTTTGAAGTGATTCGTTTTTGTGAATTTCTGCAATCTGCAGCTTTTATTTTGCACTAACATCAATAAAATGTGTAAACCGATTTTTCATTTTTTGCTTCCTTATGCTTCTTTAAAGGTTTTGCATTGACTTTTTCTTTAAAACTAACTTCATTTCCCTTGTAATCAACTATACAAATAGGAGATTCAACTTTTCTTGCACTTTTTGAACAGTCAGCCGCTTACTGTGACTAAAGCTTCTAATTAACGAGTAGATAATATATAGTTGTATCAGAATGTGACAGAACCTATTTTTTTATTGTTTCGTTTAAACAGTTGAGCTAAAGTCACGGCGATAAAAAGAGAAGCGGATCGTAAACGTCGTATCGGCAAAAAAGTCGCACTTCGGAAAATGTTACTTTTAAACACACAAAGGCTGCGCCATTCCTTCCAGAAATTATTGTAGTCAGTTAATGAAATATTCACTATCTGCTTGCTACTTTTTCTTTTCGAGATTGAAACATGCTGAAAGTTCTCGGTAAGGCATTGTAAAAATAAGAATCAATACACATTTAAGTCCTATACTAAGAAAAGAAAAAGTAGGGAAAAAGAGGAAAAAGTAGGAAAATAAGGAGAGAGCTCTAAAAATTAGGATAAAGTAGGAAAAATAGGAACTCTTCGGGGTCTGCACTAACATAATGTTGTTCACTACTAGAGGTGGGCAATGTCGTTCTTTTTAATGATCCGTTCATCAGAGGATCGTTCATTCTATTGATCCGTTCGTTTAACTCGTTCATTTAAAAAAATGCGAATGATCTCTCTGCCGGATATATTCATGTACATTCGATATGTTTCATTAGATGAGTTTTTCTATTTGAAGGAAACATAACTAAAACTACCTTAAAGTGAGAAAATATGCCTGTGAAAAGTGAATCAAAAAACGTTATTTGGATTCAGAATTTAAAAACTAAAAGCAATTTGAATACATCTTTTAGGACATGCTCATGAATAGTTGGCAGGTTACAGAAAACAATGTTTAATATATCGCTCATGCACAAAAAAAGTAACACAACTCAAAACATATTTTGAGGTTCATTTAAAAATATACAACAGTTTGAGATGTTGCTTACCGCAAGAAAAACATCATAAAGGTCCCTATGGTTTGAAAAATGATTTACTAATGCTCTAAAATGGAACTTTGTCCTCGTTTTGCACTGTACTTAAAGGTTTTATTTTATTTTATTTTTCGACTCTTCTGTAAAATTTTATGCTTTTTGGATGTTTCACCTTTCTTATGTGTGAGCATTTATATTGTGATGATATTTTTTTTCATTAACCGTTTACCCGCCAATGTTCCGAAAATGGAACATCATATTTAAGTGAAAATTTTCCCAAGAAATAACGTTAAAATAAACAAGTTTTTTTTAACACAGTTTAGTCTTATTTCAAAGTATTTTTTGATTTCCTGCTTGATTGTTTATATGTTTTCAATTATTTATTGCGATTTTTCAAAGATGAGTGTTTTTTCAGCTTTTTGCAATTTTTTCTTATAAAATTTACCAAAAATTGGTTTTTTCAGAAAATGTGATGATATTTATTATAGTTGAGAAAAATACTTCAATATATGATTTTAAAATGCTTGTAGAAATGTACAATGATATTTCCGAAAGGTGTACCCCTTCAAAATAGCATGTTCCAATTTTGGAACATTGGCGCTTTTAGGGAGTCAAATTTCCAAGAAGTAAATCGTTCGACTTCCAAGGGGAAATTTCATTTTTCGTAATATATGTTTCTTTTTTTTTTTTTTCTCATTTTGAATGTACTCTGATGTAGATGTTGGCAAAACCAAGTAAGTTTATATTTTGAAAGGATATGAGGTTTCGTTAGCAAAGAAAATAATAACAGTCTTCTGTTTGACGGACTATATGGCTCCGAATCCACACCTGCTCGGACTGCTGCATTGTCACGTAATAATAAAAAATAATATTAGTGAGAGTTTTATTCTTCATATTTTAAATGCAGTTCAATAATTCGCTAGCTTTGTTTTCGGGCGAAAGGAAATTCTGTTTGACGTATACCAACTGTTCATAAATGTTTAAAAATGTCTACAAGAGTTCTTACTGTAGAACAAGCTGTGGCTTATTTAGAGACATTGTCAGATTCGGATTTGTCAGATGTAGATATATGCCAATTACCCCCTGATGAACTAGGCAATATCACTGAGGAAGAATAGATGTTGACAGAGATGAAATCCTACAATTTTTTGGTTTCTTGCTATTGAGTGGGTACCATTCTGTTCCTTCTGAAGATATGTATTGGAGCAGTGCAGAAGATACATCTGTGCCAATTGTACTAACAGTTATGCCTCAAAATCGTTTTCGAAAAATAAAAAACAACTTTCATTTGATGGACAACCATGAATTAAAACAAAATGACGAACTAAGAAAATTTTTCCTTATTTACGAAGAATTGTGTAAAAACCCTCAACAATTTGGTGTATTTCATGAAAAATTAAGCATAGATGAATCTATGGTTCCCTACTACGGTCGGCATTCATGTAAAATGTTTATTAGATGAAAACCAATAAGATTCGGCTTCAAAATTTGGATGCTGTGCTCTTCAAGTGGATACCCATATTCCATGGAGATTTATTCAGGCAAAAAAGAAGGATCCCCTGATGTGCAATTAGGATCCAGAGTTGTAAATGATCTATTATCAGTTTTGACTTACACGTCTAAGCATGAAGTATACTTTGATAACTTTTTTACATCATATGACTTAATTTCTCAGCTATCAAAAAAAAAGTGTACGAGCAACAGGAACAATTCGTGAAAACCGAACTGGCCATTGTCCACGGAAATCCAAAAAAGCCCTTTCTAAAGAAGATCGCGGAAATTTTGACTATCGATCTGATGGATCAGTGTACATGTGCAGCTGGAAAGATAATGCAGTGGTTACAGTAGCATCTAATTGTTATACACATGAGCCACTTGCATCTGTAAAATGTTACTCAAATGCGCAGAAATGCAAGATAGATGTGCCACAACCTCATCTTATCAAGAGATACAATGAAGAAATGGGGGTGTGGACGTCTTGGATAAACTTTTAGGGAGCTACAGACCTCATTTGAGGAGTAAAAAATGGTGGTGGAATCATTTAGTAATGCGCTGAATATTTCAGTTGTAGCTAGTTGGTTACTTCATTGTGATTTACACGAAGTCAAGATGAAGCATTTAGAGTTCCGAAGAGAAATAACAACTCACCTCCTAAGAAGAAAAGTACGAGTGGAAAGTCCTCCAGGGCCTCGTTGTCATTTACATAAACGGTCAAGAATGTCTGACGGACATTATATTGTATCTGCATCCCAAGGACGTTGCGCGGTGTGCAAAAAAATACGACTAAGAAATGTTTCCATTGCGACAAACGACTTCACCAGCAACGCTTCCTTTCATATGATGGGCATTAGATATTTCTGTATTGGATTTTCTGAACTCTGATATGTACACAAATGCAATTTCAAATATTATTTTTTCCACAATAAAGTATGCTAAGATAAAAACCGCATTCAAAACCTCTTAGTTTAAAAAAATTCTCTGAAAAAAAAAAAACTTCATGCAAAACGCCAATGTTCCAAAAATGGAACACACTGAAAATCATAGTAAAAAATTTTTTTCTGGAAATTTTATTTTATTTCTGTATTTACTAGACATAAATAGACATAATTTCAAAAAATTACTCAAATTTGATCATCCGTCAATAGTTCGGCGGTTAAACGGTTAATAAAAATTTGAAACATAGTTGCAGTTTTAAAAAGTGGCCACTAATAACAGTCTACCAGCCACTGGCTACTAACTAAATTTCCCAGTTTTCAGCTTTATGTTCTACAGTACATGTTTGAAAACTAAAAGGGGCAAGAACTTTATTCCGAATTCTTAGTACCTAACATATAGGCTAAAACTGTACTCTGTGTAATACATGAAAGATATGTGTTAGTAAACTTAAGTAATCACATTAATAATATATATGGTAATTGGTTTCATACCAAGCCACTAAATATATACTCTAAAAATTAAATACTTAGAATGAACAAAGTCAAAGAATTTTTAATTAATAAGAAAGTGCTCGAATATATATTGAAAGAATGGATCCATTTACTATTACTGAAGTCATAAAATATAACTATATTATACATAAAAGTTAAGAAAGTAAAATTTATTTATGCATTTGTCATTTTAACAAATGTTTTTATAAAGGTTTTTATAATTTTTTTACATGGCAAAAGTTAAAAGATATGAAGCTTTAACACAATTTTAAAAATTTCAACCACAAACAAAAATTATTTTCAAAAATCATTCCTAAAATTAGGAAGCTATATAATAGATTTATAAATTAGTTTGAATTTAACCTTTTTCTTTTGTTAAAATATTTAAAAAAAATTTGCTGTGGTTAAATCTTTTGCTTGAAATCTTAAAGGGTTTCTTCATTAAATTTCAAATTGATTTTAATTTTAAAATGATTAGATGCTTAAGACTTACACTGATGTTTCATAGGTGCAAAACTCTACATGTACGATTTTTTTTTTTCAAATAGTCGGTGGCCGAGCACATGGAAACTACTCAGCCAAACTACTAGTTTAAAAGGCATTAATAGTAATACATTTATGTGGCCATGGTGAAATCTGTATTTAATGCCGTACAGTATTTATGTTCTTACAGAGTAAAAGCTTGATTACAAAAAAACATGATTACCATAAGCAAAACAAATATACAATATTGAAACAAATAAAACAACATTGACAAAATCTTGACAAACATACAGCTTTTATATATTTGATTTTGTTGCAGAATATGATACTGATTTGCATAAAAAGGATTGCTTTACCTTGATAACTAAGAACAAGTCTGGAGATGGATTCGTAATTTGAAAAATGCATGATCTACTTAATGTTGAAACATCTTGGTAGCATATATGACCAGACAACATTCTCTTTAAAGGCTCAGAGTTCATATCAAAATAAAAATTCTCAGACACCTATGAAATAGAAAATCTGTATTGTAAATAAATCTTTTTTTATAGAATAACAAAGAAAAGTGAGTTATTATGCCGATACAAAACAGTAGAACCTTGATAAACTGAAGAATTCTGCGTGTGAGCGTAGCTCAACGCACAATACTAACGATGAAAAATATGATATTTAATTTATAACAACATCTAAGAGCGTCATATTTTTATACATTTTGTGTAATATATTGAGTAATATGAGTGTACATTTCAGTCCTCACAATGTAGGCCAGTAAACATTTTTAGGTCCAGAGATTCTCTTTAGAATCTTAACCAGGCCTGTCTTTTAAGCTGTCAAAGATGGTGGTCATTTTGGTTCACTTTTTCAATATGCACTTCACAATGCCGAAACCTACAAACTTACTTTTTGTTTTGGACTGAGGTTTTTGGAGGCTAGGAAGTCAATTAATGTATTTATTTTCTTATAAAGGTGCATTTTTTTCTTTCAAATTTGTCTTTAAATTGTTTTTAACTTTTTTTTTCTTTTTGTAATATAATTTTAATTCTACAGAATGTGACCAAGAAAAGATTTAAAATAACTAATAAAAAAGTTAAAATGTGCATAATTTCAACATTTTTACCACCAAAGAGTGGAGGAAAAACCAATACATTAACCAAAGACACAGTAATGCTAAAATTTTCTTTCATTCCAAAAACTAAAATGCTTTATTTCTTTGTCAGTTCAAAGACATTTTTAAAATTCAATGAAAAATGCTGATACATAAAACCATAAGATTTTAAATCATGAGAAACCTTTCGTGCAAACTAATATTTGTATGGGATATTTTTTGCTATCTGCCAAAAATGTCAAAGAAAAATACTCCACAGTTACAAAATCTAAGTCTGTCACTAATCTATAAACCTAACATGTTTGATGATGAAATCAGTGCAATTGAGTGATAATGTTTCCCCCACATGTCCTCTGCATTATTTCCCTATTGAAGGAATTGTTTATTGTTTGAAAAGCAAAAGCTAAACGCTGTTTACCAATACATTTATCCTCTTTCAATAATACAACAATATACTTTCCCCGGTTAGTGTTTAACATTTGAAAGCAAATAGCGATATTTGACACTTTCTGCTGCAATTTTTTTTTATAAATCCCCCCTCCCCCTCAACTGACTCTACCATAGCGCCTAAGAAGAAATCGCGTAAAGAACCTATTAAAAATCAATATTTTTTTACTTTTTTAAAGGGAAAAGTTAACCCTTGAACATTATAAAAGGTAATCAATGAATTTGAAGGGGAAAAAAGCAATTGAGTGCAGCTGTGATAGTCGACGCGAGAAGTGACAAGGGATGACTGTAATATCAAAACTGTAGTACAAGCAAAGATAATAGAATACCAGTCAAGATTGGACACTCGACGACCGGTTTTTAGGTATGGAAAGGAAAACAAGTGCAAATAGAATGAAAACTGGTGCTTGAAAAAAAAACTGACACTCAGAGCTATGGTCGCCACGTTGAACTGGAGATTCTTAAAATTAGCATGGGGTTACAACACAAAGAATTCTAAGAAAGAGTGGGGAGAAAGGAAGAGGATACTAACCACAAGTTTCGGTTCCTGCAACAATGGTAACAAACCCTAATTGATTCCAGATGTTATCTAGTGTATTTACAGAAACACGCTACTTTCTAATCTTTATCGAAATTGTAACTTGATTGCAATTTAATACATGACTTGCCGTCATGTATGAAATTACAAAATGTGATTAGAGAAATAAAACTCATAAGTTAAACAATTGTAACAAAAATGAAAGTACATCTCGGCACTTGCTTCAAAAATAAATACAAAGTAAATGAATTTAATAAAAATAAATATGTAATAAAAAAGGAAAATAAAAATAAATTAAATAGCAAAAAATAATGAAAAAGATCTTAATTTTACTCTTGGCATCTTTGTAAACAGCCTGTTATTAATACAACAAACTTCCTCAGTGTTACTTTTGTTTTTGCTTTCATTTTTTCCTAATGACCCTCTCTGAGGCTTAAATACCCAAGTAATTACCATCCTTTGCCAGAAGGGAAAGGAGAGAGACCTGATAACTGCATACGACGCATGATGCATAGTAGCAGTACTTGGTAAATAATCTGTGCACACAGTATAAACCTTTTTTTCCCACCAAAATTGAATCGCCAACTCGCCTGTTAAGTTTTTTCTATGATAACTAACCTTCTTTAAAAAGGGAGAAAACGCAAAAGCATTGATCTCTTCGAAAGTGTCCAGTCTTATGCGAAGATATATGGTCTTTGGTACAAGTACCATGTTATACTAGGGATACCTGTACATTCATATAATAAGCACACAGTTAAAGTAGTATAAGCAGAAAAAATGGAAAAAAAAAATAATATTAATAAATGTATGACTAACTTTTCTTTTTTCTTTTGCATCATACAAAGCCATTGTTCCAAAGATAGGTTCTATTTCAAGATCTAATCTATTTCAAGAGAGAAAAAATTTAAACATTAGTGCATGTAAAGGACTTCAGCATTAAATTGTTAAAAAATGAATCTCATTTCAAAAATATTCAACAAATGCAAAGTATTACATACTTTAGAGCTAAGCATTTGACAATCAAACGATGTCCAATGTGTTCACTAGGAATTGGTCCAGGTAACCTTCTTTCCACACAATCTTCCTAAAAATGTTTGAATATATAACCTCTTTTGAAAAAACAGTTTGTACTTTTATACATTTCAAAATAAATATTTTTTCATTACAGTAATTTCCGAAAACAGCAATTAACATTTGAACATCATTTATTGCCAGCTATCAGTTAAAATTAATAAAATTAACGAAACAAATGACGCATGTTGTATATTTTTCATTTCAACAAAATATGTTTTACTAAATTACAGCTGAAATCGAAAATCTAAAAGACATTTAGATTTTTAAACATTTAATGCTCAAAAATTGCTACAAAGAGTGCAAAGAGAAGGGGTGATAAAAAGATAATCATATAAAATACTAACATCATCTAATGGAGGATACAAAGCAAATAAAGAATCAATCCTATTTTCTTGTCTTTTGATTTCATTCATGTAATCCATGGCATCAGATGGTGTATGATCGAAGAGAGATGGGATCAAAGGATCAGCCTGTGAATTTCGAAGATCAAACACACTACTGGCCCAGCTACCTCGTGGTGTATCAGCAAGTTGAAAAGACTGCCTATTTGATGATGGTGCTGACGAATCCTAAATTGTAAATGTCGAGATGTTAGACAAGCATTTTGTGAGATATAAAATAAATGTCTCTCACAGAAACAAAACAAAAAAGAAAGATAATTAAAATTTGAAAGACATGTATTTAGTAAAAATATGCACTCTGTTCAACACTTTTTTCAGGGTTATGCCCCAATGTTTTGCGATACATCGCCAAGTTGCCGACCAAAAGCTTGGCAATATATAGCTAAGTGATCGTTTAATCACTTAAGTCTGCATTGAAATAAACAGTGATTTACTCCCCCCCCCCAAAAAAAAGTAAAATACCCACTTTGAAGCATGCAGATGCAACCCAAACAGAACATGCACAACTACACACCAGTCAGAGTCAACATTCTAAACTTCAACCTTCTGCAGCATACTGTGTATGAGTTATGCAAGATTCATACATTCATACACATATACAGACTTAAAGAAAACTTGTGATAATTAACTTGCAGATCTCCAACATAGATATTTTGGCTGTCCATGCATTCTTAGGTGCAGATAGGCTGAAAAAACACTCAACGATCATTTGAAGGGTGAGTAAAATGGAAATTTAGGCCGAAATTTTACGGATCTTTTTAAAATTTTTATTACAATACTTCCTTTACAATGCAAAAGGTAGTTAAAAAAATAGAAAAAAAAAATTAATAATTATTAGTAAAATTAGTCAAAATCTAAATTTATTCCGTGGTGGATATCTTAAGATTACTTTTTTCTTCTTTTGACTTAAAAGTTTTGTGGAAAGCACATAAATGGACTTAATCTCCTTCTAAATGAACCCTTGAATAGACCTAGAATGAACCCAGTCAAAAAATAAAATTTTAAACTGAAATTATATGAAAAAGAATTAACCACATCTATCAAATGATAATCAGTTTTATAATCATGGTTTCACATTAATTATTTTGTACAATGTTAATCTTAACACTGGAACCACAGGACTTTTGATATACCTAGAACCGTGGAGCCAGTCATTTTGACCCTAGATTGTAAACTATTGAAATATGCATAATCAATAACCACTTAATTTAGTTAATTAAAACATATTTTAAAAATAATATTGAATAAATATCAGCATTTACATTAAATAATTTGTATAAAATAATAAAAATCAACTTAATTTTAACAAAATCCTATTATTTAGAATTTTATATCTTTGAGTAACATATATGACAAAGCTAAGCAAATATGACAAATTTCCAAAGTTTGATGAAAAAACCAAGGACCAAGTTCAATTTTTGTTTATTATTATTATTATTATTATTATTATTTTAAGTTATCAGTTGGTCACTAGTTTATCAAATTACACGACTCAATTTACTGAATGTGTTCTGTATAAAATTTAGTTTATGATCATTGTTTTGGGTCAAATTGTCCTTCTCTGCAGCTCTAGTGTTAAAAACATAACTTGTTCAATGTTCACACAAAGTGTACTTTCAAAATGCATAAACAATGGCTAAATATTAAAGTTTTTATTGTAAATATACATACTGATGTATCTTCATCTTCAGCAAGGGGAGGATGCTGAACAGGTTGTTCATTTATTTGCTTTAAACGTGTATCATCATCTTTGTAGTCACAAGATGGTAATGTTATATCAATTTCAAACTCTTGTTTTGGAACCGATTTAGCTAAACTTTGCCTTTCTAAATTTCTTTCAAAGGAGCAGAAGCTAGAGCTGTACTGTTGGTACCTGAAATAGAAAACTTTATGAAAAGAAATGCTTTTGACAGACCAGGGATGAGAGTGGTCCGAGAGCAAAAAGGGGGAAATCCAAAAAAAAAATTCGTGAAAGGGATGATATCCAAACTGCATCAAAATAGAACTGGAAGCCATGATATTCAAAAATTCAACAAAAAAGGGCTAATTTACGAGTTTTAAAGGTAATACGTATTTAATTAAGTATAAGTAATAATTTTGTACAATTTGCTGCATTGTACCAATTCTTGCAAAAGTGTTTATTCCTAAAGAAATCTAAATTTTAAACAAGAAGTTCTGCCTAGAACTATACGAGCCTACTTTCCCGTATACCCATACTACTTTCTAGTACCTGATCAATATTCTCAAAAATAGCTAAAATCGCAAATTGTTTCAAACATATTTTTTAAATATTTTAAGCAAATTTCTAGGAATAAAATATTTCTCACTCATCTAAAAAAATTAGATGCGTAAAAATAAAAGAAAAACAAACGAATAAAATAGCATCACCTTTTAAGCAAAGCAGTTAATACACTTTTTTCCATTAAAAAAATCTTTAACAGCTTTCAAAACGAAAAAATAACAGTTAAAATTAATAAGCTTATTACATCATATTAAAAAAAATTGTTTCTTTTTCCCCTATTGCTAAAAATAATTTTTTTTTATGAATTAATGCACTTCCCAAAATAAATAAAAACAATAAAATGTCAACTTAAAGAAATACTTTTCATTGTCAAAAAAAAATCGTCTGCTCATATCTTTATGTAGAAACATAAATGACTTTGAGTTTATTTGCCAAAAACTGAATACCTAAATTAAAACTTTAGCGTGAAAATAAAAACAATTCATATTAACAATAGTTATTTCACAGTTAATGCATAGCTGCGGAGTCAGAGTCAATCTCATTTCGGGATAAAAGAGTCGGAGACAAATATCCAAGAATTGGAGTCGGTCATTTGTCCTCCGTGTATAAATTTTTGCCAAAGCTACGAAGTCAGAGTCGAAGTCGGGGAGTCAGAGTCCAATTAATTGTCGGGCACAAGAGTCGGATTCGGAGTCAGGTGCCCCTAAATTCTTGGAGTCAGAGTCTGGTGTCAAGAGCTATTTCCAACAAAATTTGTTTAAAAAAAATCCGCCTTTAAGTATGGAATCGAACGGAAACTTGTTCAAATCAAAAAGATATTTTATATACAAGTTCTTCATCAAACACTTTTTCCTACAAAGTTTGTTTGATGCAAATTCGCCTCACAGTTCGGAATTGCCTTAAATTTCCCTGTAGGCGCTAATGTTAAGTTTTTTTGAACTGTTCAAAATTGAACAAAAAATAGTTCAAATCAAAAAGTGAATTATGGGAATGAAGTGTCCTTGCTGAGATCTTTTGAACAAAAAAAAGTTCGTTCGAATCGGACTATTCATTCAAAAGTTATTAGGGGGAGACAGACAGACAGACCGACGGATCGACAGACAGATCGACAGATATTTTTTCTCATCTCAATACCCTACTTTCCTATTTTTAATTTTTCGATATTTATTTAATTTTTTTTTATTTATTTTTGACTTTTTTTTGTTTTTCACGATATTTTAAAGATGCATTAAGCCTTCTTTCATGCTTTTTTTTTCTTTTTCTGACTTTTACTGGGAAAGTAGGCTAAAAAGAGATAACAATTTCTAAACCCCCGAGTCCTTGAACAAAGGGTTGAGGGAGCCAGAGGTCAATCTTGGCTGCATCACACAGTAGCGTCAACTTTTCATACTTTTTAGAGAAAAATACATTTTTTTCATTAAAAACATTTGAGTCTATGGTGTTAAACAAGTAAGAACATAAATTTTAAAATTAGGTCTGTTTGTAAAGTAAAAATTTACAAGAGAGAAAAATCTAAAATATCTTTATGAACAAACATACTTTTCATTGTAAAAACTGAAAATAAATAAATAAATCTTTGAAGATTTTGAAAATTCTTTAAAAAAAAGCTATAAGTGTTTCAAAATCTTAATTAAAACCTACTGCAAAAATTATTTATCAACATTTATATAAAAAGAGAGTTTACTGATTCTCGATGGCTGAACAAATTTTCAAAATGAGCAAATTAGGAATATGTGTTGAAAATTATGGGTACATACAAAAAGAACAATATATATTTTATAAAACTTGCATTGAAACTTTTTTTATTTTTGGCAGTAAATTTGTACCTTCAAAAAAAAAGTGGATAAATTTTACTTTTTTTTATGGGGCAATGTGAAAAATAAAATACTTTTCTAATGAAATATTTTCTATTTGATCGTTAAAGATATTTTTGATCAAATAAATCAGTAAGTGAAATAATTAATGAATGAATATGTAAGTGACTATGCAGTCGAACCTCCATATATCGAACTTCCACATATCAAAGTTTACTATATATTGAAATCCTGGCAAATTTCTATGTTCATTACATAGAAAATTGTTTCTATATATCAAAAAAATTTCTATATATCGAATTTTTTTTCAAGACATTCGTAGATTTTTTTCCACTTTATACTGTTTGTCTCATGAAAAATGGAGGTTAGGGGAGAAAATTACATTCACTAAAGGTTGCTATGAAACTCATAAGGAATCTGGGGTTGAGGTGTGTGTAGATAGGTCGTTGTTTTATTCTGGAGTTCCTAAATTCCTTCAAGTTTATTTCAAATCTTAAACCAGTAACACTGTAAAATCAGTTTCAAGTTATACCCTTTTATCTGTTGATCATTCCTAGTCTTTTTAGCTGCAGTAAAAATCATTTAAGTAAAGTAGATTGATTTTTTACTTTTCTCTCTATTACATTGTCAAAACGAAAATCCCCTAATAATGTTGTGAATCAAGTTGAATTGCCGAAGAATAAAGATGTATGAAGGCGCAAAAATGTAATTTCTGTTATTTTTTTAATTATTAACTTTCATTTAATCCAATGGTCGTATAAATAAAAATTGGATTTCATACACAAAAATTTACAAAACGCTTTAATTTTAATGTTTTAGGATATTTTTAAGATAAAATAAAATCATTTCTATGTATCCAAATTTCTATATATCGACTTTTTTTCCTGGAAATTTATTACTTCGATATATGGAGGTCCGACTGTATAAAGGATTGTATAAGTAAATTGAACAAACTTTGTCCATCCGCTTTGCCCCACATGCACTTGACTAAATGTACAAAGTGTTTAAAATACAAATAAGCATAATATTAAGTAAATAAATCACACACTGAACATTAGTAGGTTTAAATTAATATTTAAAATTTTAACAACAAGAACATTTTGTAATTTAATAATGACAAAAATAATTTTTGACTTACAACAAAATATTACAATGAGAGCATCAATTTTTGACAATGGCTTGTATTATCATATTTTTTTTATTTTCAGAGGCACTTTTTTTCTTGAGTGGAATAGACTACATTTGTTTTTACATAGTTAAAATGTTACTAGGTAGGTGGCACTAAAAGCAGAGTAAATATTTCACCATTTCACTTTGCCCCACATTCCCCTACATTTTAAATTTATTCAAAGCATGAAATATTATTAAAATAAGAAATAAAATTAGCCATTTTAAAGCAAAACAGGGCGAAAATTGCTTAAATTTTTCAAAATTGTTGAAAAATGTATAGGATACAAAAGGATTGAAACTTAAAAAACAACACATAATTTTCGGCGAATTTAAAGAATTCTTTACACCCCTCTTTTATTTATATGCTCCTTTTTAGTTTCAATGATAAAAAATGAATGCAACTGCTATTTTTTTCTTTGGTGAATGTTTTTGGTTAATAAAATTGTATTTTTGGAGCAAAATCTCGAATTTGGCCGTTTTGTATCAGGTTGTATCAGAATTTGAAAATTGGCGCAGATTTTCCACCCCTAGGTAAAAGCATTTCTTTGCTCATAGGTGCTGACAATTATTGGGAAATTGTTACAGGGAAAATTGAACACTTGAATTCCGCTTTGGTAGCAACTGAAACAAAGTTAGGTTAAATTTTAATGGGCAAGTCAAAAGATGATAAGACTGATTTTGAATTGTGAAATAAAATTTTTGCTGCTTTCACTATTTCATCTTTGTTTGTTTGTATATTCTCCTAACACAGAAAATTTATGGAGATTGGATGCTTTAGGAATTCAAGACCCCAGAGAGTAAAAATCTACAGCAACATGAGTAAAGATACTTTTGAGGTTCCCTAACTTCTGACATCCGTGGATCCCTTTCAGAGAAATTACAAATTTTGCTTTCTGAATTGTTTGTTGGCAGCATTGACACTCTTAAAAAAAGGGCATTGCTGCATTGGCTCGTGACTGTTTGAATGTTTGTCTGACCTCAATGTTGAGTTTTGCAATATGCCGTCCTTTTACATATTTTTTACTGTACATATGTTAAAGTTACTAACTAAAGTTCTAACAAGTTTAAAATTTTGAATAGTTGCTTTTTCGAATTGAATAGAAAATTACTCTCTGAAATAACCAAGTTACTTTGTAGATGAATCGAACATAGGTCTTTGCTATAAAGGGACATCACTTTATTTATAACTATCTGATGCCTGATATTTAATAACAGTAAATAGTAACCTGATATACTTAATAACAGTAACAAGTAATAAACTTGAACTACTTGAAGGAAGAACATACCTGCGGTTTATGATGATCCAATCAGCGGTATAACAACGAATGCAATCTTTCACTTGTTGGTTCAATTCACCTCTAAAAGTCATAAAAATTTGTATAGTACATAATAATTATAAAAAAAAACTTTTTAATAAAATTATAGAATAAATAAGCAATGCAACACTTTAGATAGGGATTTTGGAATTAGAATATATAAAAGTAAATGTAAGTAAGTTATATTTGAGAAATTTTTTACATTTGTCACAAATGGATAATGAATGACAATTCAATCAAACCTTATTGTTTTAATTTGTTATTAAAATAGAAAAATATCAATGTTAAAAAAAAGTAGGCATTTAATCAAAAAAATGTAGGAAAACAATAAATTTTTTTTAACATAGTCAGGGTTTCACTTTAAATCATTATATCAACTAACTATCAATCAACATTTGGTGTTTAAAAAAAACATTCATCATTTTGCATCAAAATACATTAAATGGATATCTGAATACGTAAATCAGTAATGCAATGGCATAGTCTCTTGTTTTTCAATCATCTTTTTTTTTTTTTTCCTTTTCACAGACAAGCAAGCTCATCTCATGTAATTTATTGGGTTTTTTTTTTTTTTTTTTTTTCAAGAGCATATTTAAATAAATAAGATTAATTAAGTTGAAAGAAAATTTAAAAGTTAGAAAGTAACTATGCAGTATTACCTAGAAAAAATCTTTTAACTTGTAACTAACTATCCATGGAATGTAAAACTTTAAGATAAATTATACAATTTAGTGATATGTATTGAAATTCATTAGAATAAAAAGACTTTTTTTTTAAAGAAAGTCATTATTTTTAACAGAAAAATAACTTTGAATTTATCTCTGATAATACCTCTTTATTAAACATAAACAAACAGAAACCGTAAGATAATCAATTAAATAAATAGTAATAATAAGAAATAAATTATAATTATTACAAAACCAATATCTTTCATCTATGCAATATAATTACCAAAGCAGCTTAATTTCAAAAAAGTATCTAACTACTACAAAATAATTCATAGCACATTTTGTCCCCTTATACTTACACTTCATCGTCAGGTACAATGTGCTCCAAAGTTCTATGCTTTCGAGGCAATATACAAATTTCTAAATCATCATCAGGAAAATCAAGCATATGTCGAAAAGGATCACATTCAATTTGATCTCTATGTTGATCCAAGTATTCCTCAAAATCTAAAGGCTCAACAACATCACTTAGAGAAACCTAAAAAACATTTGCATTTTATGAAGTCAATTAAATTATTATGTTACAAAAATAATTCAAACACTGAGAATTCATTAATAAAGCATGTACTTCACAAAAATACATACAAGTCATTATTACATTCATATACCAAACCCAGTGGCACTCGACAGCCCATGTTGGTCAAGGCCTATTATGCCTATCTCCATCTTCTCACCATGGGCTCTGAGGTGCTAGGCGGATGTTCCAGTTAGGTGGTCAGTCGAACGCAGAACCCCCAGGGTTTAGTTCCCAAGCGTGCTTGGAACTCATTTTATTGACCCACTGAAGGGATGAACGATCGAGTCGATCATACCCGACCCAAGAACAGAAACCGGGTCTGTGGCATGGGAGAGCTGCCACAGAGCCACTGGGCTTCGTTACACACTCATAAGTCAATGAAATGAAAGTTTCCTTCTCTTTGAGTTCACCCCCTAACTCCCTGAAACTGGTCAAAAGACGCAGTGTCTGATTACAGTGGATCCTCGTCAACACAAAATCCAATACAGCAACCGCATGCTTAATGCGAAACTGCTTAGCACGAAATATTGTTTTACATGAAATGCTTATTCGGCTTTGAGAGCAATAATCACTTATTAATTTATGGTATAAAATGAAATCCAACTAACATTGTCTCATGAATTTTAGGTTAACGAGGCTTGACTGCACAACTTTGAAGAATTAAAACTTTGAATTAGCCTAAGAGTTCAAAACTTTAAAGATATTTTTTTAGACTTAATATTTATATATTATTTAGATGCCTACATTTTGAAAAAAAAAATCTTTTTACATCCGATATGAGAATGCAAACAAATGAAAAGTTTATTTTTGTAACAGCGCTTATTTCAAGTTTTTAAAGCAGAATTCCATTTTCTTTTATGAGTGAAATTAAAATGCTGAATCGATGTTTTATTATTATTATTTTTTATTTATTTATTTTGCTTCGACTTTGTCCAGATATTAATGACATGTTTAACATTGAACTCTAAAATGCAATTCTAAAGTAATTTTTCAAAAATATTTATTTTACAAGCCATTTTTATGCTTTTGATGCTTTCACTTTGAGGATTGCGATCTCTTTGCATCTGCTATGGGAATCTGATTTTTCAATGGTTAAGTTAAGAGGTAAACAAATAAAATGTTTTTTTATTTTTGTAAAAATCACGGAGTTTAAAAGTTTTAAACAAAATTCTGTGCTCTTTAACAGTAGCTTGGGTCAAAAAGTTAAATGCTGAACCCCTGACTGAATTTCTTTGTTACAATCATTTTAAATACTATACATATAACATTTCTAGAAAATTTAACATAATGTAGAATGGTAAATAAATATTGATACTTGATGGGTTCCCATCCCCCCCAGAGAGCGATGCCGCCTCCTCCCAAAATAGTACTCAAAAAACACTCAAGAATGATATTTTCAACAGAAAAGAGGGAAAACACTCAACTTTAAGTGTCAATGATGCAGTTTGCGCCATCTCAAAACTGTAAAATTTTGTTTAGATTTTTTTTTTTTTTGCAGAATTCTTTGATTTTTCACAAAATTAACTGATTTTTCACAAAGTTATTTGATTTTTCACAAAAAACGAACCCTGTGAAAAATCTTGGACAGACCCCTGACATGAATTGCATAAAATAGTCAAAGTAAAATTTGAATTGAATTCTGATTACTTCTACAATACAAAGATTTTTTCTTGGCTGGATTTGGGGGATTTTTTGCTACACCTTTGACCAAAGACATGAGAATAACTTTCTTGGCATAAAATCAACAACATCAAATGAATAAAATTGAAGCTTTAAGTTAGTACTGCATTTCCAGAAATATGAAATAATTAAAAGAAATATATTTAGTTGTTTTAAGGTATATTATTTTAAAATAGTGCAATAGTTAAATCAGTAAAATAAGCAATTCATTTGATACATGCCTTTCCTTGAGATAATTGGTGTTTAGAAATATCCTGCTTATGATGCGAAGGCATACTTGAAATCTGCTGACGTATATCGGCATTGGGTTGCCTACAAAAGTTGATCATAGGGAAAATTTAAGAATAAGTTATAATCTTGTGAAGAAAAAAAAATACAAAAGAAGTTACAAAAAACTCATGGTTGAAGAACAATATTAATAAATAAAAAATTTAAAAAAAAAACCTAAAAATATATTCAATCAACATTGATGCATTGTTGGTGAAAAACAAAAATATCATGCTTTTTTTAAATTTTTTAAAAATAAATTGCAGTAAATTATCCCCTTAACAATAATTAAAGCCTGATAACTGACATGCAAATGATTGCCATCAAAAGTTTGCTCATAGGTTTTAATTTTTTTTTTCTTTTTTAATGAAATTAAAAATTAGTACTATGTAATAATACAATCTAGGTTTGGCTCGCTTTTAATAAAGTCCAGATTGCATGAAATCAATAATGGTAAATTTTGAAACATTTTAAAGGGAAGAGGTAAATATTTTGTAAAAGGCTTCTCAAAGCTGTAAAACATTCCCTCGTGCGTTTTTTGTATAGTTTGAAACCGACAGAAGCATTTCTTAAAAATCAATAAAACACTTTGGAACAAACACATGCTAGTTCTAAGTTCTAGAATATCGAACATGAATAAAAAAAAAAAGGAGAAACGATAAAATTTTTACACCATTTTTTTTCTTTTTAATTCTTGTGTGATTATCATCTGAATGTTTCAGTGTTTAAATATTTGCATAACTATAAACTTATAAGATAGAAACTACTGTCTGGACGAAAGATCTTATTTCAGTAATGCACTGGAACAGAATATAAAACTAAGAACATAGTGTGTGGTGCCCGCTAAATCTTCTCTTCAGCATTATTTACAAATATACGAACCAATAAGCGTAAATTACAATTAGTATACTAATACCATTTCAATTTTTGTGCAAAAGCTCGTTGCCGGGTTTCCATTGAAAACTTTATGGACTCGAAGAACTGGGAAATATTTCTACAAATAAAACCTGAATGTAGAAGTCGACTTAAATTCCGAAGTCACAGAACTAACTACTGCTGTTCCTCGCTACAAGATACTCCCAGGAAAGAACATACATATCTTATTGCTTTATTCGTCTCATCTCCCCCACTCATCCTAACCTTCATCAACTGAAACTGAACTGATCGCCGATACGCCGATCACTGAAACAGACAAACAAATGGATATAGGATAGGGCGATGTGGGGAGGGAAGGGTTCGTTATTATGACGCTAAAAAGTCCGGTTACAGTTAGTTTTCGTTTATGACCACAGACCAGTGACTCAAGGCTTATGTTCGACGAACTCAACCTTAAGCATTAGGGATGACGTCATTATTTGCCATGTGATCAACCTAGAGCCGCTATATAGATAGGCCGACGCATCAGCTTAACCATTTTGGATCGGATTTTCATTGTTGCGCCTGCTAGGGTTACCGCAGCAAAGTTTCGGAATTCGCTAAATTTGCCGAAAATAATATTTTATTTAATAAACAATTCACGTGCCGTTAATAATGGATCACAGTGAACTATCACCAAACGCGATAATTCGCCAGAAAAGACAACCATTCAAATATGCGCTCCGATCCAAAATGGCTAATCTTAAGCTGATACGTCGGCTCGTATATATAGGGGCATTAGATCAACCTAGAGCCGCTGTATAGATAGACCGACGCATCAGCTTAAGGGGCCGCTGGAGAGAGCCTCGGAAGTTTCGAAGTCAATGTTAAGTCTACGGGGAAGTTTCCTCCCGATTGCTAATTCGCATTTCAATATTTTGAGATAATTTTTTTCTGCATAACATTCTTCACAGCAGTACAAATGACGCGTCTTTTTTAATTTTTCATTTTCTGTTAAAATTTAATATTAAATGACTGTTAAATTTATGAGTTGACAAAAGAAGAGGTGTTTTCTGTTTAAACGCTTCATAAATAATCAAGATCTAACATTTGCTTAAATTGAAAAACTACGCGTTATTCTTGAAAGTTTGGGCTTTTCAGGGATACCTTTCTTTTAATCATACTCAAATTAGGATAAGAGTAACTGGGAGGGGAAAACTGAAAAATTTTGCAAAAATTGACGAATTTCCGTGTTAACCACGCCTCATGCCGGTGACAATAGAGAAAGAGGGGACAGCTTCTTTATCCCCTGTTGGGGTGGGGCAAGGAGATCGTCTTCAGGCAGTCTTCAGGGTAATAAAAAACATGTGTTTAGGGGGAGGGGATGACAGCAATTAAGGGTTGAATGAGCGAGAGCATTTATTTCCTTCGGGTCTAAACTTGGAGTAGACTATTTTTTGAGCTTCGCTACGCAACTTTTTCCTTGCTTACATACAGATTTGGAAATACAGATCCTAGCAGGGGGAACCCGCCCCCACGTAATTCAAATAAATTTGAAATTTTTTTAGCGAAAATATTACACCATCTAACAATAGGTTTGCATTTTAACTTTGCGTAATTGCCATATTATCAACTATATTTTAATGCAAAACAAAAACTTTCTTTCAGAAAAAATGTATCAGAAGTGTAATATGCAAATAAAATAAAAGGTGTCATAATTATGTGCCCATTGAAAGTGATTACAATGAACTTTGAAGAAAAGCATCAACAATCTTTTGTGCAAATAAACAGTTGCATTAACTAGGATGAAATACTGTGAAAGCACTTATTCTTACGAGCATAAATTTGAGCGAAATTGAAAAAATCTACGAATTTCTGAGTTGCAAATTTTGCGAATTTTATATGAACAGAATTATTCTGAAAAAATTATTTCGCTTGGTTTAAATTTTCGTGATTACGACTAGCTCTGAAAAATTTGCGAAAATGAAAGCCTCGCGAAAATAAGTGCTTTTACTCAAAGTCATCACATAAATACGTTATCCTGAATCACTATTGATCTAATGAACTAATTTTCACGTGCTGAAAATCTAACTTCATGGTTCGAAAAGAGCCTTATGTTATTTAAAAAGTTCTATTCGGGAATTAATGCAGTACTAAGTGCTTATAGTCATACTTTTTTTCTGAGACAGCAATTAGGAAACTGAGGTGCCTCGCGTGGGAGCACAGAGCGATTTGAAGTAAGGTACAATAAGACATTGAGAAGGCTCATAATCAGTTATATTATGACACTATATGATAAATATTGAATACAGGTTGATATATAGTAAATGTTACACAAAACATTACAAAACTAAAAGCTAGTTATAACGATAATTTTTTTTATAAAATAACGTTTGATGCATCACAAATTGAAAAAAAAAAAAAAAAAAAAAACATCCAATAAGACATTAGATGATAAGAAAATGGGAATTATAGAATGTAAGACAATCAAATCTTCATTCTCGAGAAATTATTATATCGTTGGCCACCGCAATTGGCCATACCTTTTCAGTGTTGTTACCAGTAACCAGCTTGAATTCGAAATAAGACTTTTTGATAGTGAACCAAAAAACTGTTTGTGCTTGAAAAACTACTTTTTTTTTAAATTTATAAATAATTGCTTTCAAAATATTTTTTAAAAAACTTTTTACATAATTTATTGGTTTTAAAAACATAATAGGGTTTTTTCCTTCAGTCAAAAGTATGTGCTACTTTTAGTTACTGAAATGGATAGAATAAGCAAAAAAAAAATAAATAAATAAATAGGAGCAAGAAAAAAATTTCATTACCCAGCGTTTAATTTTTAATTAATTATTTTAAGTGTCCAATTTTAAAAGTAAGGCGTGGTCTTTATGCCCAGTAAGCAAAATATCTTGCCTCAGTATTGCATAAAGGTTGACATGTAAGAAAAATCGTCTTGCATTAATGCTGCCTCAATGTTGTTATGTTACTCCCTTTATGCTGTCAGCAGGCTGCCACAATATTGGCTGACAAGGTGTATGCAACATAATATCAGGAAAATATCAAGGTAGGCTGCTTTTGTAATATTGCATACGTATTGATATGACAGGATAATATCAAGATGTTGTCATGACAGCATAAAATCAAGGTCTAGGCAAGATGATCTTGCTTTTGTAATCTTGCATACGTATTGATATGACAGGATAATATCAAGATGTTGTCATGACAGCATGAAATCAAGGTCTAGGCAAGATGATCTTGCTTTTGTAATATTGCATACGTATTGATATGACAGGAAAATGTCAGGATACATTGACATGACAGTATGAAATCAGCACGTTTGCAAGGTGTTTTATCTATTTATTTCTTTGTATTATTTTCACTTGAAACTCGAGAATTAAATTTCATTCTGTAATTATTTCTGTTATTCTTCAAGATAGTTTTCTAGCCTAAGAATATTTCCTTAAAGCTGACATCTGATCGGAAATTCATATAAAGGTATTAATAGTACTCGCAATTTAATTTAAAAAATGAAAGTTTCTTCGTTTTGCGTAATACTTGACTTATTTTATAAATTCATGCTTCTAATTGTATTATAAAGACATAAAATGCCTAGTTAGGAATAATTGCGGAAGTTTTTATAACACATTTAAGAATAAAGAAAGCAAAATAATAAATAAGTAAATAAATACAATAAAGTACATTTCCAAATGGATGTCAGCATTGAAAATATCCCATGGACAAAACACATGAATTTATCTTAAAGAATAACATAAATAACCATTGAATAAAATTAATCTTACTCATGAGTTTGAAGTGATAATACGAAATTCTGGGCTTCATGTCCTTCGTTTCGAAGTCTAGGGACGTAAAAAGTTATTTTCGGCCATTTCTAACATTGATCGCACATCGTCTGCGATATGACTTGTTTAGTACTATATTAATAAACAAATGCAGTTTTCAGTCATTCATAAGTTATTCCTAAAACAATACTATTCCACACTAATAACTAAGCAACCAACTTAACGAAGCCTAAAGAACGCAACGACAACGCCACGTGCAGCTCCTCTGAACCGACTGAAATCGTAGGTCGAAGGAGGAAGATGTGCCAGCAATTCGAGGGACGCTGGGTAGAAAGAACTGTGCGCATGCGCAAGTATCAACGAAGGTCCACCTGTTCTATTGTGTACTAATTACCTTGACGGCGACAGCATGAAATCAATACATCTTGACGGCGTCAATATGTATGCAATGTTGTTATTGTAAGGTAATATCAATATTGATATTTTAAGATGAATGCAATGTTGCATACGTGTTGTTATTGTAATATTGCTTTTTAATCTTTATGCAAGCTTTATGCAGTATGAAACACGTCAATATTGACGCCGTCAGTATAATATCAAGATCTGTCAAGATTGATGCAAGAAATTTTGCAATTAGGGTGGCGTCACAAATGATGTACTTTGGCGCATCTGTCTGCCGCGTTTCCACATTATGATAATCAAGAAGCGAATTAAATATTGCGCTCAACGTTTGCTCTTCCATATCGTTGCCAGCACACGTGAGTAGAGCTGCGAATTAAATATTTCGCTCTGTGAATGGCAATAGTAAATGGCATTTCAACATTTATGATATCATCGGCAGAAGCGTAAACAATGAAAGCGCGCCGATTAAAATATCTTTTTAAAATATAAACTTAGTCAAATCCTTTAAAAAATGGTCAGATCCCATGTTTTTAAGCATACTCTTTTGGGAAAAAATACTTTAAACATTTTGGAAACGACCCCATTTGAGGAAATTAATATTTTTAATTTAAATGTAGTTTTCATAGTAAGAATGATTGTGTACAATTTTCCTCTGCTCCATCTTTTTCATACATATTGTTTGTTTGTAGTTTTGCTGTAAGCTATTCAATTGTTTTTGAGGTACCTATTGCGTTTTAAATTTAAAACTTTCATAGATTCATTCATTTTGAATGAACCTATGATCTGAATGACGAATGAATCTACGTTTGAACGATTTAATCTGATTAATAATCAGATATAGACAAAACCTAAACCCATCATCAAGCCTGCAGTTTCAACATAGGCGAATGTAACTTTTTTTTCTTTTTCTAAAATCTTTTTGTATAACTTGTGTAACAGGTATGCCGGTGGGATATTTTAGTGCTCCGTAATTATTTTAAAATATATCCTAAAAACTGTACCAATAAGTGCGCCACGAAGTGTTAAAAAAGTGCTTTAAAATGTATGCTGAACAAAATACATGTTCCAAAAAGCGTTATCCGAAGTGTTCTCAAAATTATTCAAAAACGTTCTAAAAAGGGGGACACGTGTCCATACTTAAAAAGTATTTTGAAAAGTGTTCTCAGGAAGGTTGAATTACCTATTTCAAAAAATGTGTTCTCAAACAGGGGACAAGTGTCCATGCGCAAAAAGTGTTCAAAAAGAGTTTGATTATTTGCAGTGCACTAGGAATCAGCAAGAGGTCCAAGCCAAGAAAAATTTCTAGGAGAGCATGTGATTTCTTGCATAAAGCTCTGCTCCATAAGCCGTACGGTTCTGCCAATATCCAGTTTTGTAAAAGCTATTTTTTTTTTCTGCGTCGCGATTAAAATGACAAAATCACCAAGTTAGTATTTTCATTGCTCGCGACCTGAGATGTTTGCAATACTGATATTTGGACGCCTCACTTGCCAAATCGACTAACTCCATAAAACAAAAGGTAGAGACTAGTTATGAAGAAAATGGTGCTAAATCCATATGAGTAAATAGGTCCTCATGGTACATTTTCTGCCATCACATGGTCAGAAACGTGCTAAACCAAAACTTTAATATAATTTCACATGCTAAGCATTGATGAAGCACTATGAAGCACTATTAAAGCAGAAATGAGGATTTTTTTTAGAAGGTGGAGAGAATCGATTTGGCAATTGAGACATCCATTTGGTGATCCTGATCAACTTTCGGGGTAGAAGAACCTACTTGTATAGCAAAAGCTCTATGCATGGTAGGTTTTTCACAATTTGCTGCCAAAGTAGGTTACAAATTGCATTTTCACAAATTCCAACCGTACATCACCGGCTTGTTATCTGCTGAGAGAATAGTTTTCTGAAGTTAATTTTTCCTCGTTTGTAGTCTGTTGCTTTATCCAAAAGGTATGCAAGTAGCATTTCGATAGCTCAAATAATTGCTGAATTATCTTAGCTGAAAAACCAGCCAAAAATTGATTTCGTCAATTTTGTCTCAATTTCAAAAAGCAATATCTCAAAAGGGTCCTCTTATTTTAGTTTTCCTTCACATCATTAAAAAGAGCACACTTTTATTAACTAAGAAACGTTAGTTTCATTTTCGAGACGCACCCAATAAAAAAGAATAATGTACGTAATTAAAAAACATGTGCGTCATTTCATGTGAAATCAACAAAAAATATTAAATCTTACAAATTCGTGTCAAACAATTCTATATATATATATATATATATATATATATATATATATATATATATCAGGCTTGGAGTAATCGCCGATTACGTAATCGTAATCTGCGTAATCGATTACATTTTTGTGTAATTGTAATCATAATCATAATCTGTCAATGGGACACTCGTTCTCTTGTAATCGTAATTTTAATCAAGTGTTTCTTGCATAATGGTAATTGTAATCTAAGTTTAGATAATCGTAATTTTGTTCCGTAATCGTGTAATCCCGACTTGCTGAAAGTGAAAACTTTCTAGTTGCGTTTCTACAATGCTATGCAGACGATGGGATCTGGACTGAGGAAAAGATAAGACTTCAATAGAAACGTACAAAGGACTAGACAGCAGAGCCTTTAGGCCCTGCTGTTAAAAGGGCTCGTTGGCGAAGGGTCATAAACATGCCGCATCTTAGTGGGTTTTGTACCCTGTAGGTGTCATTGACAGGAACTCGTCCCCAAGTTGGATTGATCATCAATTTTCCTTTTCATCTGTGAATGATAGACAAATAAGCGGAGCTACCGCCTCGGAAAGAGAACAATATCAACAGTGCTGTACGAACACATGTTTTCGTTTCGACAAAGTTCTAAAAAAACAGTTTTATGCCTTTGGTGTTTTTTTTTTTTTTTTCTTTTTTTACTTTCATTGGCGGAAGAGGAGTAATTTTGTCAAAAGAAGAGCGAATTTGGATTTGCACTTCAGTGCTCATTCACACGCACTATCTTAGCGGTTCTTTGATTTTTGTGATGACATCACTCTGGTAAGTGATTTTTCAAAATATTTTCACATCTAATTTAATCTTAAATTTATGCTTTATATTTCAATGCTGATACTTTTTAATAGGTATATAAGAGAAAAAAGTTTGCATTCAAAGATTTTAAAAACATTAGTTTTAACCTTTGTAAAAACACTTGTTTTTGAAACGGAGATATAAAAATATCATTATAAAATGCTTATGCATGTGGGGGAAAAAATAATGCCTGGAAATCATAGCAAAATTTATTATACTCGTTTTTACTTTTTAAACTAAAAAGATTTGAAGCGCTATTTTTTTTTTTTTTATTTAAATGAAAAGTTGTTATACCTGAATATAAAATTTTTGGTCTCTTTTTTTTTTTTTTCGCACTGTGTTATTAGAGAGATAAATTGTTACCATTGCAATTAGTTTGAATTTGAATGAAAAAATTGAAAAAAATAAAAAAAGGAGAGTGGAAACGGGGGGGGGGGCATTTCCAAAAAGTGGTGGGAAATGGGGGGAAATGGTTGTCATATTTGGTTCTGGATCAGGAGGTCATTTTACATAAGAATCAGCAGAAATTGTGTCAGAACCATTTTTCATGCCTCTCTATCTAAGTAATTTACTCACAATGAAAAATTTAACTTTAACTTTAAACAATTCTTTAGTTTTGAGAAATATGCGAAAACCTAAATATCGCAAAAGAACATAAGTTTTTCTTTTAATAGTTATGTTTTACTTCATTGTTTACGTCAGTCAATTTAAATTTTTAAAAAAAATCTTTTATATAAAAAGAAAATACACACAGAAAAAGAAAGTTCTATATAGAAAATTACAATCTTTAGACCTCGTGATAAATAAATCCATGACAAAAAGTAATAAAAAAGTACGGAATATTAAATGGGGTATTGGAAAACTTAAAACAATAATGGCAATAAATAAATGAATAAAAAAATGAATAAAATCTTTACAGAAAAACAATGGAGAACCAGCAGAAATTGTGTAAGAAGCATTTTTCATGCCTCTCGACCTAACTAATTTGCTCATATTGAAAAATTTACCCTTAACATTAAAAAAATCTTTATTTTTGAGTAATATATGGAAAACTTAAATATCGCACAAGAACAAAAGTTTTATTTATTTATTTTTTTTTATAGTTATATTACTTCATTGTTCACGCCAATCAATTTAATTTTTAAAGAAAATATTCTTTAATAATAATTTAAAAAATCTGTATAGAAAACTACAATAATTAGACCTAGTGATAAAAAAAAGAAAGGAAAATTCTTCGTAGAAAATTACTATCTTTAGAAATCGTGACAAATAAATTTCATGACAAAAATTAATTAAAAAAATACGGAATACTAAAAAAGCGAATTAAAAAATTAAATCAATAATGGTAATAAATTGCCTAGAAAATAAATGAATAAAAACTTTTTTAGAAAAAACAATAAAAGAAAAATAACAATAATAAATACAAGAAGACAGAAAAAAGAAGATAAGCAACGCGCGTAAGCCGCAAATACTGAAAGGGGTTTGTTCCCCCGTTCCACCTCTGCGCTGGAAAAGGCATAGCAAACGCGAACCCCCTTTCATCAGCAAAAATTTCTCCCCCACTCCGATCAATGACCTTCAACTGCCCTGTCTTCCTGAAAATGAAAAAACCTTCATGATGTATCCGTAACTATTCCCGCAGTAACTATCCCCGCCCGGGGCAAATTCCGAATTCTCACCCACATCTGCGAAGTAGGAAAAATCACGTGAAAATACGGGGGCCATTTCTACGCTACATTTGCAGTAAAACTCATTTTATTTTTAACTAGTGATACCCGCACGGCTTTGCCCGTAATAGAAAAATCAAAAGGTCTTTTGGTTCGCCAGTATATTTACAAATAATGTATGGTGAATTTTTTCACCAGTTGGCTTGTACCTTTCTTACGGTTCCACGTTATGATAATTTCGTATCTCGCCAGTTGGCTTTTGCCCATGTTACGGTTCCACGTTATGATAATTTCGTAATTTACTGGTCAATTTTATGATATTTTTTTCTTAAAATTGGAATAGAAAAAGAACCACATCAAATTTTCGAAAAATCGCTTCGAGGTGCACACCCCCATGCTACAAACTAACTTTGTGCCAAATTTCATGAAAATCGGCCGAACGGTCTAGGCGCTATGCACGTCACAGACATCCTACAGACATCCTACAGACATCCAGACATCCTCCGGACAGAGAGACTTTCAGCTTTATTATTAGTAAAGAAAAGGGGGGTCCTATTACTTAAATTATCTTTCCATTTTGTCAGTGTGTGTGGGGAGAAACGGGGGGGGGTCTATACAGACTCAATCTTAATTAAAAAGACGTATTACACAAATAATTTAACAAAATTAGATAAGACAAAGGAAAAACTTTAAAATCCGGACGTTTTGTCCAGCCTGCTCAGAAAACTAGACGTTATGTCCTAGCTGTCCAAAAATGTGGA